>NC_065566.1:0-221773 GCF_022605725.1 Anthonomus grandis grandis
AACAGGAGAAGAATAAGGAATAATAGAAACCATCAACGAATTGAATCGAAGCTATAGAAGTCGAGATATTAGTAAAAATGTGAAAAAAAATAAAAGAAAACTCGTTTTTTCCCACGGTACCATTTTTTTTTGTTAAAATTATAATCGACAAATCATAATGTAAGCCCTATGATGGCAATTTCAAGTAAAAAAAACCCAAGAAAAAAAAATTTTTTTTTGCTCCAAAATCGAAAAGGGTATAGCCATGAAAAATTGTGAAAAAATGGTTTTTATTTTTTTCTAAATAAACTATAACTCTGACAACATTTTGTCTTAAACAAAAGTTCTAGGGAATGTTACGATGTATTTGAATGTTAAAACTAATTGATTATAGCTATCACAGATTAGGAGAAAATTGTAAAAAACTATTAATCATAAATATCAAGATATCAAGAGCCCTATGGAAAAATTTCAATTTTTTATTTTTCTATCTTGTACTACTTCAGGATACCTTTCAAAAAGATTATTATCGATTTGACTCCAAAATGAACAGAAAACTTATTTATTTGCATTTATCAATTTTCGAACAAAATCCGGCCCAAAATAAACATTTTTTCAAAACATGCTCCAAATTCAAAATTTCTTTTTTCTGGTTAAAGACCATTCAAAAGGTAATAAAAAAGCTTTATGACAAAATTTTTCAAAATCTATAATAATGCTACAATATTATGAAAGAAGATAAGTTCCCTTTAAAGCCCATGTATTCGAACCGATGATTTTTTAATTTTATTTTGAAAGGCAAATTTAAGAAATAATTTAACTAATTAAGATAAAAGGAATAGGGTAATACAAAATATTATCTACAAATATATACATATCATCTAATAGCAAATTTTAATCAAATAGGAAATTTTGATAGTCACGTGACCCTAGAACTTAATATTTTAAAATTTTGTAAGAAATCAATAATTGCATCCTAAATAAACCCCAAATTCCAAATTTGAACCCAATCGGATTAATAGCAAAAGAATTATGAAAGTCACGTGACTTTAAAATATAATTTGTCAATTATCTGTCAAAATTTATGGATTGTGTCCTAAATAAAGCATAAATACCAAATTTAAACCCAATCGGACTCATAGCAAAAAAGTTACAATAGTCACGTGACCCGGAAGTCAAATGTCAAATATCTGTCAAAAATTAATAATTGCATCCTAAATAAAGCCCAAATACCAAATTTGAACCCAATCGGACTCATAGCAAAAAAGTTACAATAGTCACGTGACCCGGAAGTCAAATGTCAAATATCTGTCAAAAATTAATAATTGCATCCTAAATAAAGCCCAAATACCAAATTTGAACCCAATCGGACTCATAGCAAAAAAGTACCAATAGTCACGTGACCTTAAAACATAGTCATGTCAAATATCTGTAAAAATTTATTAATCTTATCCAAAATAGGTACTAGGTACCAAATTTCAACCAAATCGCACCAATACCAAAAAAGTTATGATACTCGACTAACCTTAAAAATCAATAATTTCAAAAAAATTTTATTTATAACCCAAAAGCAATGTTTAAGAATTATTAACATATATTAATAATAAACTAAATAGTAAAAACTCACCTAATATCTAAATTTTTATTTTAAATTAAATAGATCATTACGACTGACCCGTGTATATATTCGAATAATTTTAATAAAATAATCGGGCAAATTTCATTTCGTCTCACCCCGGTATAAAGACACTGACATTTCAAAAAAACGGCATTTTTCGAAGACGTCAAAATGTTTGCCGAATTTTCCTGGCCGCAATACACAATTTCCCCAATTGATATGCACAGATTCGGAAAGCCCATTCATTTTCTGATTCGGTGCTTCCTTTCCCTGATCGTTTCCGGTTCATTTTCATTCATAATTTTACAAAAAACCCAACCAAGTCCCGGCCACCTGTCACGAGCAAAAAATTTGTATCCACCATGCGTCAAAGTATTGTTCCCACCAGCCATTTCATCAGAGTTTAGGTTGACACCTCCAATTACCTGCAAAAACGCAAAAAAATGGACTTTTTTCATAAAATCGCATTTTTCGGGTACTTGTACTATCGCTGGAACCTTGAAATTTTAGTATGTATTGTAAAACAAAATTTCGGATCCGTTAGATGTTGTTTGATCTTTTCACCATGTACAGGGACGTGACAAATGAATTAAACGCGAAAATTCAAATTGCTCAGAACCTATTAAAGTTGGAAGATTGTAATTTTACACAAATAATGGGGTTATTAAAGTATTTAATCCCTGAGAATATAAATGGTCCAGGTGCTACCACTGAAAAGTTATTAAATAAAAAGTGATTTTCAGGTCGGACCTTCATGGGTAAAGTTCATTATTGCTCACCCTGTATGGTTCCCAAAAATTTCGGTTATATGGCATATAAAAGGTAAAAGATGAAGTTATTTTTTGAAAAAAAAAATTTTCCCAAAATAATTATCGTTTGGCGGAAAATCCCAAAAAACTGAAAATGCCAGAACTTGTAAAATAAATTTTTTACAAAAAAAAGCTCCAAGTATGTTAAATCTCTTATAAAATGAAGTCTTTTCGCCGAAACACTTTTTTTATAAAAATTTTTTTTTAGCCTCTGGAGAAGTTTGAATTTTTTTTTTAGTCACTTTTGTTCGCTTATAACAACTCACCCTGTATACCGATCGGGCCCAAAAAGTATACAGACATGAAGTACTATAAAGTCTTTTATGCCTAAAAATTTCAATTTTTTTGACAGCGTTAAAATTGAGATCTCGTGCAAAAATGAATTTTGACCCGTTTTTTTACGAATTTTTGACTTTGAGATAGTACCGCTCCGTTTGGTGGTACCCGAAAAAAAAATCGTTTACGGATCCATCATTCCCAATGTATTGAGAGACCCTATGCCAAATTTCATCGTTTCGCTAGCCATACAGCCAAAGATATGAATTTTTATTTCCAAAAAAACACGATTTTTCGGGCCCGGGCTCGCGTGCATAATATAGTCGCAGACGCTCCTATATAACAAGTATAGTCGCTTCGCTCCTATACTTTTGGTCCGTGGGGACCAGTTTGGAACCTTTAGGTCTTGTCTGTGAATGGCTATAAAGGAATTCTTAAAAAAAAACAAAAATTATCAAGTGTACCAACGTTTATATGCCAAGGAAAGAGATGACCAGTGGTTGGGGTATCATGCTTCAAAGAACCATAATTTGTTATATAGTCGCGTTGTGTGTCAGTATACTGTCTTATATTTCAAATATCTGTCAAAGTATATTAATTGTATTCCAAATAAAGCCTGAATACCAAATTCGAACAGAATCGGACCAATAGCAAAAAAGTTACGGTAGTCACGTGACCTAGGCTGAAACTCAAATATCAGTTATCTGTCATAATTTATTGGTTGTATCCTAAATAAACCATAAATACCAAAATTAGAGAGAAGTTCCCATAAGGGTCTATTTATTGAAATAGAACAAACGGGATTTTACGTCGATTTGTTTTAATTTTTCTTTTTATTTTCAACAGTAATAGTCATAAAATATCAAAAGAATTGACAGGAGGAAAATAAGAAATAAAAGAAATCATTAACGAATTGAATCGAAGCTACAGAAGCCGAGATATTAGTAAAAATGTGGGAAAAACAAAAGAAAATTGTTTTTTTCCCACGATATCATTTTTTTTAATAATTATTGACAAATTTTAGTTTTAGCCCTAAACTGGCTAAAAAAAAAAATTTATATTTTCACTAAAAAAACCCAAGAAAAAAAAATTTTTTTTTTTTGGTCGAAAATCGAAAGGGGTATACCCACGAAAAATTTCAAAAAAATGGTTTTTATTTTTTTATTAATAAACTATAAATCTGACAACTTTTTGAATTAAATAAGAGTTCTTCGCTATATTAAGGGGTATTCGCCTGTTAAAACAAATCGGTTCTACCTATTATACAATCGGAGAAAATTGGAAAAAACTGTTAAACATAAATATCGAATTATCAAGAGCCCTATGGAAAAATTTCAATTTTTTATTTTTCTATCCTGTACTACTTCAGAGTATCTTTAAAAAAGATTATTACCAATTTGACTCTAAAATAAACGGAAAACCTATTTCTTTGCATTTTTCGATTTTCAAACAAAATCCGGGGTCAAAATGACCATTTTTTCAAAATATGCTCTGAATTCAAAATTTCTTTTTTCTGGTTAAAGACCATTCAAAAACTAATAAAAAAGCTTTATGACAAAATCTTCCACGATTGATACGAGTGCCATAATATAAAGGGAAAACCTAGGTTCCATAAGAGCCTATGTATAGGGATAAGTCAACCGGGATTTTACGTCGATTTTTAAAATTTTTCAGTTTTATTTTGAAAGGCAATTGTAATAAAATATAAAAAGAATTAACAGGAGGAGAATAACGAATAATAAAAACCATCAACGAATTGAATCGAAGCTATAGAAGTCGAGATATTAGTAAAAATGTTAAAAAAAATAAAAGAAAACTCGTTTTTTCCCACGGTAGCATTTTTTTTCTTAAAATGATAACCGACAAATTATAATGTAAGCCTTAAGTTGGCAATTTTCAGTAAAAAAAACCCAAGAAAAAAAAATTTTTTTTTGCTGCAAAATCGAAAGGGGTATAGCCATGAAAAATTTCGAAAAAATGGTTTTTATTTTTTTCTAAATAAACTATAACTCTGACAACTTTTTGTCTTAAACAAAAGTTTTCGGGAATATTACGAGGTATCCGAATGTTAAAACGAATTGATTCTAGCTATCACAGAATCGGAGAAAATTGTAAAAAACTATTAATCATAAATATCGAAATATCAAGAGCCCTATAGAAAAACATTAATTTTTTATTATTCTATCTTGTACTACTTCAGGATACCTTTCAAAAAGGTTATTATCGATTTGACTCTAAAATAAACAGAAAACCTATTTATTTGCATTTATCGATTTTCAAACAAAATCCGGCCCAAAATGAAAATTTTTCAAAACATGCTCCAAATTCAAAATTTCTTTTTTCTGGCTAAAGACCATTCAAAAAGTAATAAAAAAGCTTTATGACAAAATTTTTCAAAATCTATAATAATGCTACAATATTACGAAAGAAGATAAGCTCCCTTTAAAGACTATGTATTCAAACCGATGATTTTTTTAATTTTTTTTTTAAAGGCAAATTTAAGAGATAATTTAACTAATTAAGATAAAAGGAATAGGGTAATACAAAATACTATCTATAAATATATACATATCATCTAATAGCAAATTTCAATCGAATAGGAAATGTTGATAGTCACGTGACTCTAGAACTTAATATTTTAAAATTTTGTAAGAAATCAACAATTGCATCCTAAATAAACCCCAAATTCCAAATTTGAACCCAATCGGATCAATAGCAAAAAAGTTATGGAAGTCACGTGACTTAAAAAATTCAACATGTCAAATTTCTGTCAAAATTTATTACTTGCATCCTATATAAAGCCCAAATACAAAATTTCAACCCAATCGGAACAATAGCAAAAGAATTATGAAAGTCACGTGACTTTAAAATATAATTTGTCAATTATCTGTTAAAATTTATTAATTGTATCCTAAATAAAGCATAAATACCAAATTTGAACCCAATCGGACCCATAGCAAAACAGTTACAATAGTCACGTGACCCGGAAGTCAAATGTCAAATATTAGTCAAAAATTAATAATTGCATTCTAAATAAAGCCCAAATACCAAATTTGAACCCAATCAGACCAATAGCAAAAAAGTTACAATAGTCACGTGACCTGGAAGTCAAATGTCAAATATCTGTGAAAAATTCATAATTGCATCCTAAATAAACCCCAAATACAAAATTTCAATCAAATCGGACAAATAGGAAGAAAGTTAAGGTAGTCACGTGACCTTAAAACATAGTCATGTCAAATACCTGTAAAAATGTATTAATCTTATCCGAAATAGGTACTAGGTACCAAATTTCAACCAAATCGCACCAATACCAAAAAAGTTATGATACTCGACTAACCTTAAAAATCAATAATTTCAAAATTTTTTTATTTATAACCCAAAAGCAATGTTTAAGAATTGTTAACATTTATTAATAATAAACTAAATAGTAAAAACTCACCCAATATCTAAATTTTTATTTTAAATTAAATAGATCATTACGACTGACCCGTGTATATATTCGAATAATTTTAATAAAATAATCGGGCAAATTTCATTTCGTCTCACCCCGGTATAAAACCACTGACTTTTCAAAAAAACGGCATTTTTCGAAGACGTCAAAATGTTTGCCGAATTTTCCTGGCCGCAATACACAATTTCCCCAATTGATATGCACAGATTCGGAAAGCCCATTCATTTTCTGATTCGGTGCTTCCTTTCCCTGATCGTTTCCGGTTCATTTTCATTCATAATTTTACAAAAAACCCAACCAAGTCCCGGCCACCTGTTACGAGCAAAAAATTTGTAACCACAATGCGTCAAAGTATTGTTCCCACTAGCCATTTCATCAGAGTTTAGGTTGACACCTCCAATTACCTGCAAAAACGCAAAAAAATGGACTTTTTTCATAAAATCGCATTTTTCGGGTACTTGTACTATCGCTGGAACTTTGAAATTTTAGTATGTATTGTAAAACAAAATTTCGGATCCTTTAGATGTTGTTTGATCTCTTCATCATATACAGGGACGCGGCAAATGAATTAAACGCGAAAATTCGAATTGCTCAGAACCTATTAAAGTTGGAAGATTGTAATTTTACACAAGTACTGGGGTTATTAAAGTATTTAATGCCTGAGAATATAAATGGTCCAGATGCCACTACGAAAAAGTTATTAAATAAAATGTGATTTTCGGGTCGGACCTTCATGGGTAAAGTTCATTATTGCTCGCCCTGTATGGTTCCCAAAAATTTCGGTTATATGGCATATGAAAGGTAAAGGATAAAGTTATTTTTTGAAAAAAAAAATTTTTCCCAAAATAAGTATCGTTTGGCGGGAAATCCCAAAAAACTGAAAATGCCAGAACTCAAAAAATAAATTTTTTACAAAAAAAAGCTCCAAGTATTTCAAATCTCATATAAAACGAAGTCTTTTCGCCGAAACACTTTTTTTATAAAAATTTTTTTTTAGCCTCTGGAGAAGTTTGAATTTTTTTTTTAGTCACTTTTGTTCGCTTATAACAACTCACCCTGTACACCGATCGGGCCCAAAAAGTATACAGACATGAATTACTATAAAGTCTTTTATGCCTAAAAATTTCAATTTTTTTGACAGCGTTAAAATTGAGATCTCGTGCAAAAATGAATTTTGACCGGTTTTTTTACGAATTTTTGACTTTGACACAGTACCGCTCCGTTTGGTGGTACCGGAAAAAAAATTTGTTTACGGATCCATCATTCCCAATGTATTGAGAGACTCTATGCCAAATTTCATCGTTTCGCTAGCCATACAGCCAAAGATATGAATTTTTATTTCCAAAAAAACACGATTTTTCGGGCCCGACCTCGCGTGCATAATATAGTCTGCGACTATATAACAAGTATAGTCGCTTCGCTCCTATACTTTTGGTCCGTGGGGACCAGTTTGAAACCTTTAGGACTTGTCAGTGATGGGCCTTAGAGGATTTCTTAAAAAAAATCGCAAATTATCAGGTGTACTTAGGTGAGTCGGGGAGGCTAACGTTTATCTGCCAAGGAAAGAGAGGGCCAGTTGTTGGGGTATCATGCTTCAAAGAACCATAATTTGTTATATAGTCGCGTTGTGTGTCAATATACAGTCTTATATTTCAAATATCTCTCAAAGTATATTAATTGTATCCTAAATAAAGCCTGAATACCAGATTCGAACAGAATCGGACCAATAGCAAAAAAGTTACGGTAGTCATGTGACCTAGGCTGACTCAAATGTCAGTTATCTGTCATAATTTATTAGTTGTATCCTAAATAAACCATAAATACCAAATTCAGAGAGAAGTTCCCATAAGGGTCTATTTATTGAAATAGAACAAACGGGATTTTACGTCGATTTGTTTTAATTTTTCTCTTTATTTTGAAAAGTAATAGTAATAAAATATCAAAAGAATTGACAGGAGAAGAATAAGAAATAAAAGAAACCATCAACGAATTGAATCGAAGCTATAGAAGCCGAGATATTAGTAAAAATGTGAAAAAAAATTAAAGAAAACTCGTTTTTTCCCACGGTAGCATTTGTTTTTCTTAAAATGATAATCGAAAAATTATAATGTAAGCCCTAAGTAGGCAATTTCCAGTAAATAAAACCCAAGAAAAAAAAATTTTTTTTTTGGTCGAAAATCGAAAGGGGTATAGCCATGAAAAATTTCGAAAAAATGGTTTTTATTTTTTTCTAAATAAACTATAACTCTGACAACTTTTTGTCTTAAACAAAAGTTTTCGGGAATATTACGAGGTATCCGAATGTTAAAACGAATTGATTCTAGCTATCACAGAATCGGAGAAAATTGTAAAAAACTATTAATCATAAATATCGAAATATCAAGAGCCCTATGGAAAAACTTTAATTTTTTATTATTCTATCTTGTACTACTTCAGGATACCTTTCAAAAAGGTTATTATCGATTTGACTCTAAAATGAACAGAAAACCTATTTATTTGCATTTATCTATTTTCAAACAAAATCCGGCCCAAAATGAAAATTTTTCAAAACATGCTCCAAATTCAAAATTTTTTTTTTCTGGCTAAAGACCATTCAAAAAGTAATGAAAAAGCTTTATGACAAAATTTTTCAAAATCTATAATAATGCTACAATATTACGAAAGAAGATAAGTTCCCTTTAAAGCCTATGTATTCGAACCGATGATTTTTTAATTTTTTTTTGAAAGGCAAATTTAAGAAATAATTTAACTAATTAAGATAAAAGGAATAGGGTAATAAAAAATATTATCGATAAATATATACATATCATCTAATAGCAGATTTTAATCAAATAGGAAATTTTGATAGTCACGTGACCCTAGAACTCAATATTTTAAAATTTTGTAAAAGATCAACAATTGCATCCTAAATAAATCCCAAATTCCAAATTTGAACCCAATCGGATCAATAGCAAAAAAGTTATGGAAGTCACGTGACTTTAAAATTCAATCTGTCAAATTTCTGGCAAAATTTATTACTTGCATCCCTAATAAAGCCTAAATACTAAATTTCAACCCAATCGGATCAATAGCAAAAGAATTATCAAAGTCACGTGACTTTAAAGTATAATTTGTCAATTATCTGTTAAAATTTATTAATTGTATCCTAAATAAAGCATAAATACCAAATTTGAACCCAATCGGACTCATAGCAAAAAAGTTACAATAGTCACGTGACCCGGAAGTCAAATGTCAAATATCTGTCAAAAATTAATAATTGCATTCTAAATAAAGCTCAAATACCAAATTTGAACCCAATCAGACCAATAGCAAAAAAGTACCAATAGTCACGTGACCTGAAAGTCAAATGTCAAATATCTGTGAAAAATTAATAATTGCATCCTAAATAAAGCCCAAATACCAAATTTCAATCAAATCGGATAAATAGGAAGAAAGTTAAGGTAGTCACGTGACCTTAAAACATAGTCATGTCAAATATCTGTAAAAATTTATTAATCTTATCCGAAATAGGTACTAGGTACCAAATTTCAACCAAATCGCACCGATACCAAAAAAGTTATGATACTCGACTAACCTTAAAAATCAATAATTTCAAAAAATTTTTATTTATATCCCAAAAGCAATGTTTAAGAATTGTTAACATTTATTAATAATAAACTAAATAGTAAAAACTCACCTAATATCTAAATTCTTATTTTAAATTAAGTAGATCATTACGACTGACCCGTGTATATATTCGAATAATTTTAATAAAATAATCGGACAAATTTCATTTCGTCTCACCCCGGTATAAAGACACTGACATTTCAAAAAAACGGCATTTTTCGAAGACGTCAAAATGTTTGCCGAATTTTCCTGGCCGCAATACACAATTTCCCCAATCGATATGCACAGATTCGGAAAGCCCATTCATTTTCTGATTCGGTGCTTCCTTTCCCTGATCGTTTCCGGTTCATTTTCATTCATAATTTTACAAAAAACCCAACCAAGTCCCGGCCACCTGTCACGAGCAAAAAATTTGTATCCACCATGCGTCAAAGTATTGTTCCCACTAGGCATTTCATCAGAGTTTAGGTTGACACCTCCAATTACCTGCAAAAACGCAAAAAAATGGACTTTTTTCATAAAATCGCATTTTTCGGGTACTTGTACTAACGCTGGAACCCTGAAATTTTAGTATGTGTTGTAAAACAAAATTTCGGATCTTTTAGATGATGTCTGATCTTTTCACCATGTACAGGGACGTGGAAAATGAATTAAACGCGAAAATTCGAATTGCTCAGAACCTATTAAAGTTGGAAGATTGTAATTTTACACAAATAATGGGGTTATTAAAGTATTTAATGCCTGAGAATATAAATTGTCCAGGTGCAACCACTAAAAAGTTATTAAATAAAATGTGATTTTCGGGTCGGACCTTCATGGGTAAAGTTCATTATTGCTCGCCCTGTATGGTTTCCAAAAATTTCGGTTATATAGCATATGAAAGGTAAAGGATGAAGTTATTTTTTGAAAAAAAAAATTTTCCCAAAATAAGTATCGTTTGGCGGAAAATCCCAAAAAACTGAAAATGCCAGAACTCGTAAAATAATTTTTTTACAAAAAAAAGCTCCAAGTATGTCAAATCTCTTATAAAACGAAGTCTTTTCGCCGAAACACTTTTTTTACAAAAATTTTTTTTTAGCCTCTGGAGAAGTTTGAATTTTTTTTTTAGTCACTTTTGTTCGCTTATAACAACTCACCCTGTATACCGATCGGTCCCAAAAAGTATACAGACATGAATTACTATAAAGTCTTTTATGCCTAAAAATTTCAATTTTTTTGACAGCGTTAAAATTGAGATCTCGTGCAAAAATGAATTTTGACCCGTTTTTTTACGAATTTTTGACTTTGAGACAGTACCGCTCCGTTTGGTGGTACCCGAAAAAAAAATCGTTTACGGATCCATCATTCCCAATGTATTGAGAGACCCTATGCCAAATTTCATCGTTTCGCTAACCATACAGCCAAAGATATGAATTTTTATTTCCAAAAAAACACGATTTTTCGGACCCGAGGTGGCGTGCTTAATATAGTCGCAGACGCTCCTATATAACAAGTATAGTCGCTTCGCTCCTATACTTTTGGTCCGTGGGGACCAGTTTGGAACCTTTAAGTCTTGTCTGTGAATGGCTATAAAGGAATTCTTAAAAAAAAAACAAAAATTATCAAGTGTACCAACGTTTATATGCCAAGGAAAGAGATGACCAGTGGTTGGGGTATCATGCTTCAAAGAACCATAATTTGTTATATAGTCGCGTTGTGTTAGTATACTATCTTATATTTCAAATATCTGTCGAAGTATATTAATTGTATTCTAAATAAAGCCTGAATACCAAATTCGAACAGAATCGGACCAATAGCAAAAAAGTTACGGTAGTCATGTGACCTAGGCTGACTCAAATGTCAGTTATCTGTCATAATTTATTCCTTGTATCCTAAAGAAACCATAAATACCAAATTCAGAGAGAAGTTCCCATAAGGGTCTATTTATTGAAATAGAACAAACAGGGATTTTACGTCGATTTGTTTTAATTTTCCTTTTTGTTTTGAAATATAATAGTAATAAAATATCAAAAGAATTGACAGGAGGAGAATAAGAAATAAAAGAAACCATCAACGAATCGAATCGAAGCTATAGACGCCGAGATATTAGTAAAAATGTGGGAAAAACAAAAGAAAACTGGTTTTTTCCCACGGTATCATTTCTTTTTCTTAAAATAATTATTGACAAATTTTAGATTTAGCCCTAAACTGGCAATTTTCACTAAAAAAACCCAAGAAAAAAAATTTTTTTTTTGGTCGAAAATCGAAAGGGGTATAGCCATGAAAAATTGCGAAAAAATGGTTTTTATTTTTTTATAAATAAACTATAAATCTGACAACTTCTTGTATTAAATAAGAGTTCTTCGCTATATTAAGAGGTATTCGCCTGTCAAAACGAATCGGTTCTAGCTATTATACAATCGGAGAAAATTAGAAAAAACTATTAAACATAAATATCGAATTATCAAGAGCCCTATGGAAAAATTTCAATTTTTTATTTTTCTAACCTGTACTACTTCAGAGTATCTTTAAAAAAGATTATTACCAATTTGACTCTAAAATGAACGGAAAACCTATTTCTCTGCACTTTTCGATTTTCGAACAAAATCCGGGGTCAAAATGACCATTTTTCCAAAATATGCTCCGAATTCAAAATTTCTTTTTTCTGGTTAAAGACCATTCAAAAACTAATAAAAAAGCTTTATGACAAAATCTTCCACGATTTATACGAGTGCCATAATATAAAGGGAAAAATTAGATTCCATAAGAGCCTATGTATAGGGATAAGACAACCGGGATTTTACGTCGATTTTTTTAATTTTTCAGTTTTATTTCGAAAGGCAATTGTAATAAAATATAAAAAGAATTAACAGGAGGAGAATAAGGAATAATAAAAACAATCAACGAATTGAATCGAAGCTATAGAAGTCGAGATATTAGTAAAAATGTGAAAAAAAATAAAAGAAAACTCGTTTTTTTTCCACGGTACCATTTTTTTCTTAAAATGATAATTGACAAATTATAATGCAAGCCCTAAGTTGGCAATTTCCAGTAAAAAAAACCCAAGAAAAAAAAATTTTTTTTTGCTCCAAAATCGAAAGGGGTATAGCCATGAAAAATTGTGAAAAAATGGTTTTTATTTTTTTCTAACTAAACTATAACTCTAACAACTTTTTGCCTTAAACAAAAGTTCTAGGGAATATTACAAGGTATTCGAATGTTAAAACTAATTGATAATAGCTATCACAGATTCGGAGAAAATTGTAAAAAACTATAATTCATAAATATCGAATTATCAAGAGCCCTATGAAAAAATTTCATTTTTTTATTTTTCTATCGGGTACTACTTCAGGATACCTTTCAAAAAGGTTATTATCGATTTGACTCTAAAATGAACAGAAAACCTATTTATTTGCATTTATCGATTTTCGAACAAAACCGGGCCCAAAATTAAAATTTTTTCAAAACATGCTCCAAATTCCAAATTTCTTTTTTCTGGCTAAAGACCATTTAAAAAGGAATGAAAAAGCTTAATGACAAAAATTTTCAAAATCTATAATAATGCTACAATATTATGAAAGAAGATAAGTTCCCTTTAAAGCATATCCAACCGATGATTTTTTAATTTGTTTTTCAAAGGCAAATCTAAGAAACAATTAAGTTAAAAGCAATAGGGTACTACAAAATATTATCTATAAATATATACATATAATCTAATAGGAAATTTCAATCAAATCGGGCGAATACGAAAGAAATTTTGATAGTCACGTGACTTAAAAACGCAATATTTTAAAAATTTGTAAAAATTCAATAATGGCATCCTAATAAAACTCTAAATACCAAATTTCAACCCAATCGGATCAATAGCAAATAAGTTATGGAAGTCACGTGACTTTAAAATTCAATATGTCAAATTTCTGTCATAATTTATTACTTGCATCTTAAATAAAGCCCAAATTCCAAATTTCAACCCAATCGGATCAATAGCAAAAGAATTATCAAAGTCACGTGACTTTAAAATATAATTTGACAATTATCTGTTAAAATTTATTAATTGTATCCTAAATAAAGCATAAATACCAAATTTGAACCCAATCGGACTCATAGCAAAAAAGTTACAATAGTCACGTGACCCGGAAGTGAAATGTCAAATATCTGTCAAAAATTAATAATTGCATCCTAAATAAAGCCCAAATACCAAATTTGAACCCAATCAGACCAATAGCAAAAAAGTTACAATAATCACGTGACCTGGAAGTCAAATGTCAAATATCTGTGAAAAATTAATAATTGCATCCTAAATAAACCCCAAATACAAAATTTCAATCAAATCGGACAAATAGGAAGAAAGTTAAGGTAGTCACGTGACCTTAAAACATAGTCATGTCAAATATCTGTTAAAATTTCTTAATCTTATCCGAAATAGGTACTAGGTACCAAATTTCAACCAAATCGCACCAATTCCAAAAAAGTTATGATACCCGACTAACCTTAAAAATCAATAATTTCAAAAAAATTTTATTTATAACCCAAAAGCAATGTTTAAGAATTGTTAACATTTATTAATAATAAATTAAATAGTAAAAACTCACCTAATATCTAAATTTTTATTTTAAATTAAATAGATCATTACGACTGACCCGTGTATATATTCGAATAATTTTAATAAAATAATCGGGCAAATTTCATTTCGTCTCACCCCGGTATGAAACCACTGACTTTTCAAAAAAACGGCATTTTTCGAAGACGTCAAAATGTTTGCCGAATTTTCCTGGCCGCAATACACAATTTCCCCAATTGATATGCACAGATTCGGAAAGCCCATTCATTTTCTGATTCGGTGCTTCCTTTCCCTGATCGTTTCCGGTTCATTTTCATTCATAATTTTACAAAAAACCCAACCAAGTCCCGGCCACCTGTCACGAGCAAAAAATTTGTATCCACCATGCGTCAAAGTATTGTTCCCACTAGCCATTTCATCAGAGTTTAGGTTGACACCTCCAATTACCTGCAAAAACGCAAAAAAATGGACTTTTTTCATAAAATCGCATTTTTCGGGTACTTGTACTATCGCTGGAACCCTGAAATTTTAGTATGTGTTGTAAAACAAAATTTCGGATCCTTTAGATGTTGTTTGATCCTTTCACCATGTACAGGGACGCGGCAAATGAATTAAACGCAAAAATTCGAATTGCTCAGAACCTATTAAAGTTGGAAGATTGTAATTTTACACAAATACTGGGGTTATTAAAGTATTTAATGCCTGAGAATATAAATGGTCCAGATGCCACTACGAAAAAGTTATTAAATAAAATGTGATTTTCGGGTCGGACCTTCATGGGTAAAGTTCATTATTGCTCGCCCTGTATGGTTCCCAAAAATTTCGGTTATATGGCATATGAAAGGTAAAGGATGAAGTTATTTTTTGAAAAAAAAAATTTTCCCAAAATAAGTATCGTTTGGCGGGAAATCCCAAAAAACTGAAAATGCCAGAACTCGTAAAATAATTTTTTTACAAAAAAAAGCTCCAAGTATGTCAAATCTCCTATAAAATGAAGTCTTTTCGCCGAAACACTTTTTTTATAAAAATTTTTTTTTAGCCTCTGGAGAAGTTTGAATTTTTTTTTTAGTCACTTTTGTTCGCTTATAACAACTCACCCTGTACACCGATCGGGCCCAAAAAGTATACAGACATGAATTACTATAAAGTCTTTTATGCCTAAAAATTTCAATTTTTTTGACAGCGTTAAAATTGAGATCTCGTGCAAAAATGAATTTTGACCCGTTTTTTTACGAATTTTTGACTTTGAGACAGTACCGTTCCGTTTGGTGGTACCCGAAAAAAAATTCGTTTACGGATCCATCATTCCCAATGTATTGAGAGACCCTATGCAAAATTTCATCGTTTCGCTAGCCATACAGCCAAAGATATGAATTTTTATTTCCAAAAAAACACGATTTTTCGGGCCCGACGTGGCGTGCATAATATAGTCTGCGACTATATAACAAGTATAGTCGCTTCGCTCCTATACTTTTGGTCCGTGGGGACCAGTTTGGAACCTTTAGGTCTTGTCTGTGAAAAGCCATAAGGGAATTTAAAAAAAAAAATCAAAAATTATCAGGTGTACTTAGGTGAGTGGGGGAGGCTAACGTTTACCTGCCAAGGAAAGAAAGGACCAGTTGTTGGGGTATCATGCTTCAAAGAACCATAATTTGTTATATAGTCGCGTTGTGTGTCTTATATTTCAAATATCTGTAAATGAAATAAATCAATATAAGGAAAAAAGCTGCACAAATAAATTAATTGAACTCGATTCTTATATTTTAACCAAAACAAAGTTTTAATCGCCCCTGTAGTATGGAATCGAGGTTATTTCATTTAATGCTCTCTTAGAAACAATACAATACGAACGGTAACTTCAGGTGAACGATACAAACAGCGTCCCTAACAACCATTATTTGGGTTTTTTTTGTGAGTTCGTCATGAACGTAGACGAAATTGCCCAAAGTTTGGAGGCGCTAATGGAGTTTACACCGGTAAGAATTAATTTAGACTATATTTTAAATAAGTGAATTGTTATATTTTATTGAATATCTAGTCAGAACCTCAGGGGAGAAAAGCCAACCCAACCCAACCCAACCCGAACCAACCCACCCAATCCAACCCGAACCAACCCACCCAACCCAACCCGAACCAACCCACCCAACCCAACCCGAACCAACCCACCCAACCCAACCCGAACCAACGCAACCCAACCCAACCCAATAATCGTAAGTATAAAATTCTCTGGAATACTGACAATTTTCTTTTCATTTGTCACAGAAAACGAAAGATTTCAAATCAATCTTTTATTTTGTTACAGAGGAAAATTACAATAGGTGGAGGCAAAGGGGAAGGAACTGGAGGAAGAAAAGGCTGGAACGACAGCACGAGCAATCGGTTCTTCATAAACAGAGTAATATATAACTTTTTTATATTAATTTTCTTTTCAAATTTATATAGATTAAGGTTTGTTATATATTATTTTTTTTTAGAAGTATTACTGTCGGTAGTAACCGACGCCATGGCCTCAGTGGCCACCGCCGTGCTGAAGCACACGGGGGCCACTACAAGCGGGTACCAGTGGCGAGGGGGCTCGAGGAGGGGCCGAGGTCGTGGCAGGGGAAGGGGGAGGGTAGAGTAGATTTTAATTTTAGATTTATTTAATTTTTTATGTTATTTATTAATGTTTATGTAATTTTTTATGTTATTTAATTAAGTTAAGTTAGTTAAAGTTATTGATAGTATATAAGTTATAGTTATGTAGATAGTAAAGTCCAGTTTAACGATACATTAGAATGGTCATCCGTCAAAACACCAGCATTCTACCTGCCAAACAATGTCATCCACCTTCTATTTACATTGTTTGGCAGGTGGAATGATGGTGTTTTGACGGGTGACCATTCTAATATATTGTTGCACTGGACTTGATAAGTTGTTGCGTTTTATTATTTTTTAATAAAAAAAAAACAAATAAATAGTTTATTATTTATACTGGATTGCCTGTATTATTCTAAAAGTGAAAGTCTTTTGAGAAAAGTGTGAAAGGGTTTTTTAACTTTAATAATATCCTAAAGGCAGGCTATAGACTGCGCTATATCTGTGTTATACTTGTATATTGCTCATTGAATTAAACTAAACGCTATAAAAATACGCAATGAAAATCTTAGAACAATGAAAACGTTTCAATGTTCTAAGTTGACAATACACAAATGTTCACAGTAGCTTCCAATTTCTCATAAGTAAATAAATAAAAAATCCATTAAACTTTATTTTTTTGTAGTAAGCAAGTGGAGCGTTTCTATAGATAATTTTAACTCATACTTACTACTGGTAAGAGATGTGTTGATAAATGATTGAATAGTTTTTATTTTTTAAAAGAGAGTCTCAAAGAAGTTTTTCCGTTAGTTGTTCTGTAATATATCTGAGTGAACAAAAAATAAAAATAAAATGTTTGTGATATTTAAACATCATAAATCTAGAGCTTCCATGGAAGATCATTTATATATTTGTATATGTGATGTTCATTGGTGTTTCTGAAATGCAATAAAACTCTATAGTAATAACACGTATATATTATATATAATTATATCTTAACAAAATATAAAAATATTGATATTGGAATCACAAACAAAAAGCATTAAGAATTAAAATCTACTGTATTCGAAATTGGTTATTTGTAATCTATTATTTAATTTTTAGTCAAACCTCAGGCTTCATAAGTTGACAGCGAAAGGGAAAATAATTATTACGACAACAATGAGAAAACGTAATTATAAAATTATCTAGAATTATGAAATTTTTTACTCCATTTTATTTCTCTCTTCAGAAACACTAGTATTGGTAAATTCTTCTGCGGCGGCCTCTGCTAATATAGTATGTGTAGCCGTCGGATAAGGGTAGGGTGTCGAGGAGGCGGGTATAGGGCATATATTTCTCTCGTAGGTTCTTTTTTCTGTAATAATTAGACAATTAATTTTAAAAAATTATATCAAAGCAACGTTTACCTATATTCTCCACAGGTTGGCAGTCTATTTTTGGAAAGAGCGGTACCAGAGTTGTATCAAAGTAGTAATATCGTCTTCAATCTTAATTTCCTAAATACAATATAATAAAGAATATATGATAAAAAAATATTAAATTACTATGACAAAACATTTGTCACAATCAGAAGATAATGTTGCTGAAAAAAGAATTTTATTTGTTTAAGAATCATCCAGGACTTGAGAGGCACTTGTCAGAGCGAAAATCAGTTTTTTGTAAATCGCGAATTAATTACATCAACTTTCTCTAAAAAATTCTTAATAAATTAACATAATAATATCTCATATTTATATCATGAACATTTATAACGAAAACTGATTTTACGAGGTTATGCTGTTTTAAATTAATATAGCATATTTAAACAAAACAGACATGGTCTGTTGATTTGCTATTTTTACAGATAAACCATACATTTCCATATCACATTGAAAATAAACCATGAAATATAAATTAAAGAATTAATTGTGCTTAGTAGCCACATAGCAAAATTATATGTTTTACAGATAAATATGAAATTGTATAGTTTACTCTCCCAGAGAGACTTTTATATTTAAATATATATTTAAAAATATATATAAAACTAGAAAAGGGATTTTCATTGAGAAAGCGAATGATTAATAGTAAGCCATGCCAATAGCACAAGGCACTTCTACAATTATCTACTATTTACCACTCACTAATCTTTATACTCCGACTTTTGATACCTCAAGACTTATTAATAGCAAAAGTTGCCTCGCCGAATGAAAAATCCGTCACCCATTGCAATAAGTAATTACATGCATTATAACAAATTGGCCATTAAGCTAGGTTTAATCACTTATCGCATAAGATGACTCTAATATATAAAGATATCACGTAGTGAAATCTTTTGGGGGGCGGGAGATCATAACCTAGTATCTGAATCGAAGTGCGTCAAGAGTTTTGGTTACAGTCGGGCCGGATAACCCCTGGATGCATGTTGAGCTATAAGTGTGAGTAAACTGATGTTTTATTTGCTTGCAATGCAAAACTCACTGCTCATACTATTTGAATACTACTTTGCTCATTTGTAATTTTGTTTATGTTAAATAGGTTTGTCCTAGTATTTTAAGAAAATTTAGCATTTTTCTAAGAGCAATAAGTATACATCTTCTAAAGTGTTATCAAACCCAGACATTCTAGTTATGCGATTATCATCACATTTCCACCATTGATCGTTATAATTAACTATAGATGTATAATGACCAGATCCAATGGTGTTTCCATGATGCTTAACAACACTTTTTACTCGGAATATTTGCTCATCCAAAATAACACTTTCAGAGGCAAAATTGTAAAATTTGGTATTTATCTTATTCCCTTGAGGGCCAATTCTCTGAAGACATACTACCAAATATTTATGGCATATAACCACTGAGCGTGTTTTTAGATTATTGTTACAGTATGGGCATAATCTATCAGAGTCTTTTAGCATTAACATTGAATTAAAATCAATTAAATTGCCACAGTTTTCAGGAAAATAAAGAAAATGAGTGTATATTATTTGTTCATTTTCATTCATATTAATATTACAGTTTTGACAATTTAAAAGTTCATGACCATTAGCTTTTATGAAAATGCTAAAATCATCTGCATCTAATCTTCTGATTAAAGATTGACAAAATGATTGAGCGTCCATTTGTTGATTTACAGCAAAATTTTCACCATTTCGACCAGACACCAATTGTCGAACTTTTAATGTGGAATTAATTTTGGTCAGCATAATATCATTTAGAATACTGTTTAGCGCTGTATTTCGCTTTGAAATGGAAAAGCGAAATTCAGGTAAACATAAAAATGACTGTACGATGCTATTTGCATAACATGATACCATATCGGTATTTAATAAAGCAGGCGGTTTAGTAAATAAGTTGGGGTTGTTTTCGTCATCTGAACTAATATCTACTACCATATTGTCATTATTATCTTCTACACTTTGGTAAGTAGAGATACCCATTGAATTTTGTGTTGGTAAAATTTGCATTTGCTTGGTATTAAATTTTAGTTCAGTAGAGCCTTTTGTAGATTGTTTATTTTTATCAACGTTTTTTAACTGCTTGGGAATAAAACCTTTATCATAAATACTAACCACTAGTGATTTATGGTGACTATACACAGTATTGTAAATATTGTAACTCAAATTATTAAAATTACTAAAAAGCCAATCAATTTGAGTTTTTGATTTTGTAGTTGATTCGCCAACACTCAATTTGCAACTTAAACCTTTAGATATTAAACAATTTTTCAAACCATTTTCATTTTGATTGATAATATCTTGATTAAAATCACCGATGATTAGGATATCACTTTGTTGATCAATAATCTCTTCCAAACAAAATTTAGCATGTGCAATGCTCAATTTTGGGGGAATATAAACTGCTATGACATAAATTTCATTCAAGTAAAATGTGATTGCTTGAAACACTATACCACAGAAATCTTTGGTGTATTTTTTCACTGACTTTATTTTTGCTGATACATTTTTTTTCTTGAAACAAATTATGCCAAAGGGTTTACTTACAGTTTGATCGTTATTCAGGTTGGCAAACACTTCAAAATCATTTATTTTTAAATTTTGTTTCTTTTTAAGTAACCAGGTTTCAACAAAAATTAGGAAATGTGCGTCTTTAAAAATGGGATTATTTTTTATAAAATTAAAATTTTTTGGTAGACTTTGCACATTTTGATAAGCAATAATGTATTTGACATTAGAATCATTAAGATACTGAGTGTCATACCTGGATGTTATAAGTTTGTTTTCTTGCATATTTACCAGTTCTTTATAAGCAGCATCCTTTTCGGTTGCCGGTTTAGGGGCCTTAAACTTACCAATGATGTAGAGGCCACTTAGCTTTGTGGCCCGACTACAAGCAACATAGGTACTGGTTCTCGTCATGCGATTTCCAATGTGAACAGCCACCTGTTTGTAGGTGGCACCTTGACTCTTGTGGATTGTAATTCCTTCACTGATTACAAGAGGAAACTGAAGACGCTCAACGTGAACATTGCTGCCTTTTTGAATTTTAACAGCTCTGGCAGCTCTTTCTATGGGCGTCCAGGTGTATAACACACCCATAGACTTCCTAAGGGATTCGTTTCTCTTGCGGCATTCCTGGCCTGACTTGGAATCGAAGAACTCCATCCACACTCTGAATGGAATTTTACTTCGGTCATAGTCTATTTGACGTAGGATGCCTGTTGCACCATTCACTATTCCATCACTGGTGTCCACATTCATTGAAATCATATATTTGGCATCTACCTGCAATATTAAATTTAACATTAGGCCAAAACTCTCCCCCTTTTTTAAGCTTTTTGCGTGTTCCAGAAATAAATTTTTTAGTCGTTCTGAGCAACTCCCTTTGATAACGTCTCTGGCTTGACTTACGGCTCGCTCGGTTTTAAATGTAGACAGTTTCATTTCATTGAATGCATCTACTTCTGCATTGGTGCAAAATAAATGCATAGTGTCTTCAGGAATTTGGTCAATACTGTCGACTTCCCTGGACTTGATCAATTGCACATCTTCGTCGGTCATTTTACCAAACGCCATATTATTGAGGGCAACTGCAAAAGACTTATCTTCACTCTGTCTCATTATTTCTGAAAGTTCAAAATATTTAAAATGATCCCACAGATACGTTCCGCATAATTCTTTATACGGATTTGTTTTTACTGGGCAAAAAATATACATATCCCTTACTGGGGGTAATTGACGATTATCGCCGCATAAAATTATTGAAATATTTCCAAAGATGGCGTCAGATTTAAAGATTTGCTGCAATCTACTGTTAATATGGTCAAACAATCTGGCGCCAACCATGGAATATTCATCTATGATAATTAATTTTAAGTCATACAAATTACAATATATAGTATTAACGGTGTCATGGTGTAACGGAATTAGTTCTTCACCATACTGACTAACGGGTAACGATAATGCCGCATGTAAGGTTATACCCCCGATATTAAATGCCGCTTTACCTGTAGGCGCACAAAGTAACACTTTTAAACTTTCAGGATTATTTCCCGGTATTGAGTTGAAATGGCGCAATAACGACTGGGTTATTGCCGTAATCAGGTGACTTTTGCCTGTACCTGCTGGACCACTAAGTGTGCAGTAGAAAGTTTCCCCTTCAATTAGACTGTCTTGCACGACATTAAGGAACTGATACTGCTTGTGATTCAGTTTGCTTATGAGGGCTTCATACTCTGAATCGCTTATCTGATGAGGCGTTGGGAAAGCGATATGTTTTACTGGCGCTTCTTCGTCTTTCTTATCGATGATGTGATTGAATGGATCATAAATGGGGTTGTCTAGTCCATAAGGCATAAACTCATCATCGATTTCTCCACCGAATCCACCATCGTCTAATTGATTTGATCGGTCTTCGGCAAGTTTCAGGGCTTCATCGATTACCTGTTCATCTAAGACATTGAACTTTTGTCGATTTGCAACAATCTCTTGGTATCGATCTTTGTATATGGTCTGTTGATCAATGTTCTCATTTTCAACTTCATCCACTTCATTTCGCCATGGGATGTATAGCATTATTTGTTCCCTATAATAGTTAAGAGGGTCTTGCTGAAGTCCATAACTACGGTAGGCTAAAATTTTAGCATGACCCCTTTTAACTAAAACGCCACTTCCATCTTTTAAGGGTAAACCATTAGCCTTTGTTTCTGCTTGTTTCTTAAAGAAATCATAATAGGCCGCAAACTCAGCCAAACATATGTTTTCCATCTCATCAGGCCGCTGTTCATAGTGTTCTATAAGACCATCACAATAAATATTGGGATCGTCATTGTCCATTTCTTTAAGTTGTGCTAATGGTTTCAACATTTTTGTCCTTTCCCTGATTGGATTTGTATGGATGTATACATAGGAGGTACAGGTGTCATGCATCGGTAATTGTAACACGCTGTAGGCGGCTTCCTGGGCACTTACTTCGCTCGCATTTAAGAAAGCTGCTGCAAGAGATTTAAGTTTGCCCTTAACATCTAAATTACCTTTTTTAATTTCTTCCATAGTCTTCATTAAAATATCAGACACACCTCTTTGGGACTTATTGATATAGTTGACTATGTAGGTGCAACAACCATATGGCTCAAAAACTAATTGAATGTCCATGTTGCTCTTCATCATGGAAAACATTTCAGCATTAAAGTTGTTAATAAAACCATCTTTTGGCAGCCTTTCTAAAAATAAAGTGGTTTTAAAAATGTTGTGCTGTATAACATTAAGATACTCATCCTTAGACATACCAAGGTCAGCCAAAAAGTTTTCAAATGATAAATCTGGTTTATCCTTAAGCCTACGCATTATCATTAAAAACTTTTCAGACATGGCCTTACGTAAATCCGCTTCCTTGGTTTTGTCAATTTTTATTGACGTTAGAATTACCGATTTATCCATTGGAAGGTATGGGATACCATACCTGCAAACTTTGTATCCCCGCACTTCTTTTTGACACGATTTAGAATGATGATGCGTATTAAACTGAATTATATCACGGACACTTTCTAAATCACTATTACAGGTAATATACCTGTTCGCGAATTCGGCACACTCTTTGAAACTTTCTGGTGTTTCTTGGAATTTTGAAGCATTTGATAACCACAATAACCCGTGAACATGAGGAGACCCACGATGTTGAAATTCTATGCGGTAATAATGATGCTCTATGGGATTTTGTTTAAAGGGTCCATTTTGACTCTTCATATATTTAAATAGCAGTTTGAACCGATAATCAAAGTATCTGGCACAAGTTATCGGATCTGTTCTAATTAAGCGAGTTTTTTCTAAGTAGGGCATACTCGCGGCCTCCTCTAGAGTAACATCTTTTTGATCAACAACTTGTGCTAATACCTTGATTAATTCGGGCCATGCTGTTTCGGCTGCTGACACGGTAAAAAACAGTGTGGGGATTCCAAATTGGCGAATCATACACAGTAATTTTGTCTTTTCGTGCTTCCAATAAGCAGGTGAACCTACAATTCTACTAAGAAAATGGAATCCCATGTCACTTCGAATCAGCTGGTCTAGAAAATTTGCTTGTCTTACTTGTCCAGCTGTATATTTTCCATCCTCATTCCTCTTTTTTCTGAGACATGTTGCAATTGCACTGGATAATTGGATTAGTTGACGTTTTTTAAATGTATACAACAGATAGTCTGTCCTTGCAAATCGCCTGTCTTTGTGCTGGAGTAGTATTTTCGTCTGGTCAGAATAGGAGAATTTTGTAAGAAATTGCTTAGCATGTCCACAGAAAAGTGTAGGAAAGGAGAGTTCATCGCTAAACTGGTCAAGCATCAAATGTATTGGCGTTTTACCTTCTCCTGGGGCAAAACAGATATTTTCTAGGTTACATTTGTCAAGCAAAGTTTCTTGGCCCCCAGGATTTAAAGGCTCTTCTTCTTCATCTAAGAATTCCTCTAAATTGTATATATTGTTTTTTTCAATTGAAGATTCTTTTTGAATATTTTTATCGTCATTCTTAGATTCTAGGGGCACTTCCATTGTTTCGAAAAACGCATTATCGAACAATTCTTCAAAATTTTCACTACACACTGTTTTAGAATCCAGTTCCAACACTTTTGAGCCTTCATTTAAGATCTGTGCAGAGGATTCTACTTGAGATCGTATATAGTCATTAATATTTTTTTCCCAATCATCTGATTGCTTTATGCCTTCTTGTATGTAAAGAGGTTGTTGACACAAAAATTTTGCCGGTTTTAGAACAACTGCGGGCCGTATGGTTTCCAGGAGATAATCATTTTTATAGTTCATTTTTCTCTTGAGCTTAACCTGAATAGTTTGTGTCTCCTCTACATTTCTAGGCAATAATTTGGTCGAAGTATCTATATTTATAGGGACATTGACTATTTGGCCAGTTATGTAACACTGTCGTGCATATCCTACCTGTCGGATTTGCATGAAAGGTAACCTGGCCGACACCATCCTTTCTTCAAGGATAGTCAGATCTTTTAGCTCAACTGGTATAGGGTGGACAATATTATGATGGCCGCACCAAAACTTTGGCAATTGCCCTTTATAAATATTTTGAGAGCAAGAGTTGCAGAAGAAAACCCCATCATTGCAAATTTTTGTTGTGAATTCTGTTCCAAATTTCTTTTCCAATCTTTGAAGGTTTAATTTGGTACATGAAGTAGGAAACCATAGCCGCAAGCAACAACTACAAACAATGGTGGGGCCTTCTCTTAATGCTAGTTCAAACATGGTGGGGTGATTGGTTCTAGTAGCTTCCGGCTTCTTTTCAATTTTATCTATATGTGATATTTTTTTAAAGGAATTATTAACTTTTTGTTTCTTTTGAGTGACAATTTTTGATGACAATGCATCATTGTCATCAATAACCGACAATGATTTTCGCTTATTAAACTGTGTTACAATTTCATTAAATTTTACCTTACTGGTACTATCCTCTGGAACCATATCTTTGGGCAACTTTTGTTGCAAATTTATAGGCTTACCAGGAATTTCTAAGTTTTCCTTTTTGTCACCACTGTCTTTATTTACCATCTTGTTGGACATATATTTTTCTTTATTCTGGAGTCTTGTTGTTTTAGCAGACTTCTTACTCATTTTTGGCATCTAAAAATCCATTGAACATACTTTAATCATAATCCTAGCTTTATTTTTGTAATTAATTAATTTTAAATCTAAATCGACCTGATGTTCTATAAGAATGCAAAGACTTTCTCTGATTTATGATTTTAGGTTTTATTAAGAATTGATATATATAGAACAATACGATAAACTGAATGAATGAATTAAAGTATCTAGGCTTTATAATTAATATTAAAAAATTAAGTATCTTTCAATAAGATGTAAAAGATTGTAAAAGTTTTTTTTGTCAAGAATTTTCCAATATGTTTAGCTTTTTGCAAGGTTGACAATATTTAAAACAATTCTCCAGCTTCATTCTAAATATTGCTCTACTTTTTATATTTAACCTACAATTACATAATTAGTAAGAAGAGGAGGAATTCATTTGTGTCTTCCTCAAAGTTGAATTGATTTCCATCTTGTAAAAACGAACAAAACCTCAATAATGGTGTCATAATTTTATTTTAGTTATTAAAATAGTCATTCTAGTGCAGTGTGTTTATCTTTGCGATTTTATAATTTACTACTTAGTATTTCCTAATATTAATAGTTTTTTAACAGTAAGAAACACAAATAGATTATTATTATTAGTAGACACACACATATGAGTAATAAAGGCACTTTTTAAAGATGTCAACAGTTACCCAGGAATAATTTAAAAATTAACTTCCATTACATAAATTAGCATAATTGTCATGCCAATACTTTATATTATAAAATTAGACTCACAATAAATTATTGTAATTAACTGCAAGTAGATTGACAACAATTAGTTTTAATTGTTGCTTTAGAAATAACTTTTAAAGTTACCATAAATACTTTTAAAAACACCACTAGACTAAAAAAAAAATGTATGTAAAAATGTTTCTAGTTTTCTTTCATACAATATTTCGTCTGGTCAGAATAGGAGAATTTTGTAAGAAATTGCTTAGCATGTCCACAGAAAAGTGTAGGAAAGGAGAGTTCATCGCTAAACTGGTCAAGCATCAAATGTATTGGCGTTTTACCTTCTCCTGGGGCAAAACAGATATTTTCTAGGTTACATTTGTCAAGCAAAGTTTCTTGGCCCCCAGGATTTAAAGGCTCTTCTTCTTCATCTAAGAATTCCTCTAAATTGTATATATTGTTTTTTTCAATTGAAGATTCTTTTTGAATATTTTTATCGTCATTCTTAGATTCTAGGGGCACTTCCATTGTTTCGAAAAACGCATTATCGAACAATTCTTCAAAATTTTCACTACACACTGTTTTAGAATCCAGTTCCAACACTTTTGAGCCTTCATTTAAGATCTGTGCAGATTTAAGATCTGAGATCGTATATAGTCATTAATATTTTTTTCCAATCATCTGATTGCTTTATGCCTTCTTGTATGTAAAGAGGTTGTTGACACAAAAATTTTGCCGCTTTTAGAACAACTGCGGGCCGTATGGTTTCCAGGAGATAATCATTTTTATAGTTCATTTTTCTCTTGAGCTTAACCTGAATAGTTTGTGTCTCCTCTACATTTCTAGGCAATAATTTGGTCGAAGTATCTATATTTATAGGGACATTGACTATTTGGCCAGTTATGTAACACTGTCGTGCATATCCTACCTGTCGGATTTGCATGAAAGGTAACCTGGCCGACACCATCCTTTCTTCAAGGATAGTCAGATCTTTTAGCTCAACTGGTATAGGGTGGACAATATTATGATGGCCGCACCAAAACTTTGGCAATTGTCCTTTATAAATATTTTGAGAGCAAGAGTTGCAGAAGAAAACCCCATCATTGCAAATTTTTGTTGTGAATTCTGTTCCAAATTTCTTTTCCAATCTTTGAAGGTTTAATTTGGTACATGAAGTAGGAAACCATAGCCGCAAGCAACAACTACAAACAATGGTGGGGCCTTCTCTTAATGCTAGTTCAAACATGGTGGGGTGATTGGTTCTAGTAGCTTCCGGCTTCTTTTCAATTTTATCTATATGTGATATTTTTTTAAAGGAATTATTAACTTTTTGTTTCTTTTGAGTGACAATTTTTGATGACAATGCATCATTGTCATCAATAACCGACAATGATTTTCGCTTATTAAACTGTGTTACAATTTCATTAAATTTTACCTTACTGGTACTATCCTCTGGAACCATATCTTTGGGCAACTTTTGTTGCAAATTTATAGGCTTACCAGGAATTTCTAAGTTTTCCTTTTTGTCACCACTGTCTTTATTTACCATCTTGTTGGACATATATTTTCTTTATTCTGGAGTCTTGTTGTTTTAGCAGACTTCTTACTCATTTTTGGCATCTAAAAATCCATTGAACATACTTTAATCATAATCCTAGCTTTATTTTTGTAATTAATTAATTTTAAATCTAAATCGACCTGATGTTCTATAAGAATGCAAAGACTTTCTCTGATTTATGATTTTAGGTTTTATTAAGAATTGATATATATAGAACAATACGATAAACTGAATGAATGAATTAAAGTATCTAGGCTTTATAATTAATATTAAAAAATTAAGTATCTTTCAATAAGATGTAAAAGATTGTAAAAGTTTTTTTTGTCAAGAATTTTCCAATATGTTTAGCTTTTTGCAAGGTTGACAATATTTAAAACAATTCTCCAGCTTCATTCTAAATATTGCTCTACTTTTTATATTTAACCTACAATTACATAATTAGTAAGAAGAGGAGGAATTCATTTGTGTCTTCCTCAAAGTTGAATTGATTTCCATCTTGTAAAAACGAACAACCATTACATACTTCCATTCCATACTTCCATTTATTAACTTCCATTACATAAATTAGCATAATTGTCATGCCAATACTTTATATTATAAAATTAGACTCACAATAAATTATTGTAATTAACTGCAAGTAGATTGACAACAATTAGTTTTAATTGTTGCTTTAGAAATAACTTTTAAAGTTACCATAAATACTTTTAAAAACACCACTAGACTAAAAAAAAAATGTATGTAAAAATGTTTCTAGTTTTCTTTCATACAATAAATTTCTTTACATTTTATGTAATTAAAAATTAATTTACACCTTCAAGTATACATGTTATAAAATACCTTTAATTTAGATCCTTTAAAGCCCTAAGTAGTCTAACCTATATTACCTATACATGAAAACTCAGAATCAAATCAGACCTATGCATGCACATCTTTTACATCTGTAATCATATATTTAGGATAATAAATTTTAAAACTGTTTAAAAGTTAAAATATTGATAATATATAATTTGAATAAAACTTACCTTTGCTTTTGTAGATCGGAACTATGAAAGACAAATACTATAGGATGCAATGAGTAAAATTTTTCCAAAAACCTTGCTTACTTGCTTGTTTTGTCAATGGAGCACAGCACTTTTAGATCTAATCAGTTTAATAAGTGTTGTCTGCTTGAGAATCTAGAAATGAAAGAATATAAACGTCTAACTAAAAACTGTTGATATATATTCTAATATTCCTCAAAATTAGCACAAAGGACACATTAAGAAATTCCAAAGGAACTTTTACTACTCTTATGATGCAAAAACGGAATATGAAATGAATGTTTAGATCGTCTTTTTCACCTATCCATATTTATAATATAAATGGATATTAAAATTACTGTGTGGTCATTAAGCAATTCACCTACCCAACGATTTTTAGATCTTTTTTTATTGTTTAGCAAGCTTACCTTAAATCGATTATATTAAAAGAAAAAAATTCTTGAATGAACCACTTTTTAACAAAAAAACAATAATTTACGTTGTATTCGACCATATACAATTTTGTTAGGCTTCTATTTACTTATGAACACAATAATATTAGAAATATACTATGGTATTATCACGGGCTAACGACTTTTCTATTGATCTAAAATATTTTTATTTTGTTCCTCCATTAAGTAAATAAAAATATAAAAATAAGACTTTTTTTAACCACATTGTCTTGTTTACTTTTAGAACGTTGACGTTTATAGTGTCAAATATCAAATTATTACCATATCCTGTTCCGAAAAATTGAACTAAATCTTCCACATTGACAGATAATATAACTTATGACAGATAATATACTTAAATTAATATAAAAACTTACATTTGATTTTGTAGAATAAAACTAACTGGGCGAAACAAAATCTAAAACATTCAATGAGCCAAATCTGTCAAAACACTGCTTGTTTATGCACTTTAAAGAAAGCAATCGCCAGCCAGCACAATAAAACTTAACTGCTTACGCCTCCAAATCACTTACCTAAAAATGACAAACAAACAAACTTATAACTAAAACCGATTAATATAACTTCGAAATAATTAATATTCCTCAAAATAAGCACAAAATAAACCTTAAAAATTTCCCGAAAGAAATTTTATAACGCTTATAATGCACAAAGGAATCTAAAATGAATGTTTATTTACGCTGGTTACCCCGGATACCGCTCCATATACGTTTATTTGTCAAAAGCACGGTTAACTTTGTCCTTGTATTTTAAGGTGCTTCTATGTAGCGATGATTTAATGGAGCGATTCGCAACGGCGACATTTAAGCGTCGTCGTCACTGACGAACTTTTTTTTGCTAGGTTTGGGTTATTTTATTATGTTCATTTTAGGATTTTATGAATAGGTTTCTGGGTTTTTGTATATAATATTAATGTTATAATATTTAATGTTATTATTGTAATATTTAATATTAATATTATAATATTAGTTGATGTTAACCATTTTTGCCTTCAATGGTATTTGAGATTCGTGGTGACTATCAACGTAAATTTGTCAAACGCAATATTTTTATAAAAGCATTTTTTAAAATTTAGATTTCCTTTATCAAGTCTAATTAGTTTTTTATTTACAATTTAATCGACATAGGGAATGTTAGTGAAGAAAATGCTTTTCTTATAAAAAAGTTAAAATACAAAATGTTAGTGATTATTCAAGAGCTACTAAACAACGTTAATGTTCGGGGATCATGACTATACATTTAGTTGAAAAAACATAAGTGTTTGACTAAAAAACATTTATTGCTAATAAAGAAGTTTTGTAAATATAAAGCCTAAAAAGTTATTTTCAAAACAATTTATTAGCTGTATCCTAAATAAACCAAAAATACCCAATAAACCGCGAAAAATTTCGAAAAAATGATTTTAATTTTTTTTTAAATAAACTATAAGACTAACAACATTTTGTCTTTTATAAAAGTTATGAGGAATATTATGAGGTATCCGCACGTTAAAACGAATCGGTTCTAGCTGTCATAAAATCGGAGAAAATAAAGAAAAACCATGAAACATAAATATCGAATTATCAAGGGTCCTATATAAAAAATTTAAGTTCTTTATCCTTCTATCATGTACAACTTTTAAGTAACTTTAAAAAAGGTTATTATAGATTTGACTCTTAAATAAACGAAAAACCTATTTCCTTGCATTTTTCGATTTTGAAGCAAAATCCGGGCTCAAAATGAGCATTTTTTCAAAATATGCAAAAATTTTAACATTTTTTTCTTCAGGTTAAAAACCATTCAAAAACTAGTAAAAAAGCCTAATAACAAAAATTTCTACGATTTATACGAGTGCCACAATATAAAGGGAAATGATTAGGTCCAACAACCGGATAAGACAACCGAATTTTTACGTCGTTTTTTTCAATTTTTCAGTTTTATTTCGAAATGCAATTGCAATAAAATATAAAAAGAATTAACAGGAGGAGAATAAGGAATAATAGAAAACATCAACGAATTGAATCAAAGCTATAGAAGTCGAGATATTAGTAAAAATTAAAAAAAAAAAAAGAAAACTGGTTTTTTCCCACGGTATCATTTTTTTCCTTAAAATGATAATCGACAAATTATAATGTAAGCCCTAAGTTGGCAATTTCAAGTAAAAAAAACACAAGAAAAAAAAATTTTTTTTTGCTCCAAAATCGAAAGGGGTATAGCCATGAAAAATTTCGAAAAAATGGTTTTTATTTTTTTCTAAATAAACTATAACTCTGACAACTTTTTGTCTTACCAAAAGTTTTCGGGAATATTACGAGGTATCCGAATGTTAAAACGAATTGATTCTAGCTATCACAGAATCGGAGAAAATTGTAAAAAACTATTAATAATAAATATCGAAATATCAAGAGCCCTATGGAAAAATTTCAATTTTTTATTTTTCTATCTTGTACTACTTTAGGATACCTTTTAAAAAGGTTATTATCGATTTGACTCTAAAATAAACGAAAAACCTATTTCATTGCATTTTTCGATTTTGAAGCAAAATCCGGGATCAAAATGAGCATTTTTTCAAAATATGCTCCGATTTCAAAATTTTTTTCTTCTGGTTAAAAATCATTCAAAAACTAATAAAAAAGCTTTATGACAAAATTTTCCACGATTTATACGAGTGCCATAATATAAAGGGAAATATTAGGTCCCACAAGAGTCTATGTATAGGGATAAGACAACCGGGTTTTTACGTCGATTTTTTTAATTTTTTAGTTTTATTTCGAAAAGCAATTGTAATAAAATATAAAAAGAATTAACAGGAGGATAATAAGGAATAATAAAAAACATCAACGAATTGAATCGGAGCTATAGAAGTCGAGATATTAGTAAAAATGTGAAAAAAAAATAAAAGAAACCTCATTTTTTCCCACGGTAGGATTTTTTTTCTTAAAATTATAACCGACAAATTATAATGTAAGCCCTAAGTTGGCAATTTTTAGTAAAAAAAACCCAAGAAAAAAAAAATTTTTTTGCTCCAAAATCGAAAGGGGTATAGCCATGAAAAATTGTCAAAAAATGGTTTTTATTTTTTTCTAACTAAACTATAACTCTGACAACTTTTTGTCTTAAACAAAAGTTCTAGGGAATGTTACGAGGTATTCGAATGTTAAAACTAATTAATTATAGCTATCACAGATTCGGAGAAAATTGTAAAAAACTATTAATCATAAATATCAAATTATCAAGAGCCCTATGGAAAAATTTCAACTTTTTATTTTTCTATCTTGTACTACTTCAGGATACCTTTCAAAAAGGTTATTATCGATTTGACTCTAAAATGAACAGAAAACCTATTTATTTGCATTTATCGATTTTCGAACAAAACCGGGCCCAAAATTAAAATTTTTTCAAAACATACTCCAAATTCCAAATTTCTTTTTTCTGGCTAAAGACCATTCAAAAAGGAATGAAAAAGCTTAATGACAAAAATTTTTAAAATCTATAATAATGCTACAATATTATGAAAGAAGATAAGTTCCCTTTAAAGCATATCCAACCGATGATTTTTTAATTTGTTTTTCAAAGGCAAATCTAAAAAACAATTAAGTTAAAAGCAATAGGGTACTACAAAATATTATCTATAAATATATACATATAATCTAATAGGAAATTTCAATCAAATCGGGCGAATACGAAAGAAATTTTGATAGTCACGTGACTTAAAAACGCAATATTTTAAAATTTTGTAAAAAATCAACAATTGCATCCTAAATAAACCCCAAATTCCAAATTTGAACCCAATCAAATCAATAGCAAAAAGTTATGGAAGTCACGTGACTTAAAAAATTCAACATGTCAAATTTCTGTCAAAATTTATTACTTGCATCCTATATAAAGCCCAAATACAAAATTTCAACCCAATCGGAACAATAGCAAAAGAATTATGAAAGTCACGTGACTTTAAAATATAATTTGTCAATTATCTGTTAAAATTTATTAATTGTATCTTAAATAAAGCCCAAATACCAAATTTGAACCCAATCGGACCCATAGCAAAAAAGTTACAATAGTCACGTGACCCGGAAGTCAAATGTCAAATATTAGTCAAAAATTAATAATTGCATTCTAAATAAAGCCCAAATACCAAATTTGAACCCAATCAGACCAATAGCAAAAAAGTTACAATAGTCACGTGACCCGGAAGTCAAATGTCAAATATTAGTCCAAAATTAATAATTGCATCCTAAATAAACCCCAAATACCAAATTTCAGTCAAATCGGACAAATAGGAAAAAAGTTAAGGTAGTCACGTGACCTTAAAACATAGTCATGTCAAATATCTGTAAAAATTTATTAATCTTATCCGAAATAGGTACTAGGTACCAAATTTCAACCAAATCGCACCAATACCAAAAAAGTTATGATACTCGACTAACCTTAAAAATCAATAATTTCAAAAAATTTTTATTTATAACCCAAAAGCAATGTTTAAGAATTATTAACATATATTAATAATAAACTAAGTAGTAAAAACTCACCTAATATCTAAATTTTTATTTTAAATTAAATAGATCATTACGACTGACCCGTGTATATATTCGAATAATTTTAATAAAATAATCGGGCAAATTTCATTTCGTCTCACCCCGGTATAAAACCACTGACTTTTCAAAAAAACGGCATTTTTCGAAGACGTCAAAATGTTTGCCGAATTTTCCTGGCCGCAATACACAATTTCCCCAATTGATATGCACAGATTCGGAAAGCCCATTCATTTTCTGATTCGGTGCTTCCTTTCCCTGATCGTTTCCGGTTCATTTTCAGTCATAATTTTACAAAAAACCCAACCAAGTCCCGGCCACCTGTTACGAGCAAAAAATTTGTAACCACAATGCGTCAAAGTATTGTTCCCACTAGCCATTTCATCAGAGTTTAGGTTGACACCTCCAATTACCTGCAAAAACGCAAAAAAATGGACTTTTTTCATAAAATCGCATTTTTCGGGTACTTGTACTATCGCTGGAACCCTGAAATTTTAGTATGTGTTGTAAAACAAAATTTCGGATCTTTTAGATGATGTCTGATCTTTTCACCATGTACAGGGACGTGGCAAATGAATTAAACGCGAAAATTCGAATTGCTCAGAACCTATTAAAGTTGGAAGATTGTAATTTTACACAAATAATCGGGTTATTAAAGTATTTAATGCCTGAGAATATAAATGGTCCAGGTGCCACTACGAAAAAGTTATTAAATAAAATGTGATTTTCGGGTCGGACCTTCATGGGTAAAGTTCATTATTGCTCGCCCTGTATGGTTCCCAAAAATTTCGGTTATATGGCATATGAAAGGTAAAGGATAAAGTTATTTTTTGAAAAAAAAATTTTTCCCAAAATAAGTATCGTTTGGCGGAAAATCCCAAAAAACTGAAAATGCCAGAACTCGTAAAACAAATTTTTTACAAAAAAAAGCTCCAAGTATGTCAAATCTCTTATAAAACGAAGTCTTTTCGCCGAAACACTTTTTTTATAAAAAATTTTTTTTAGCCTCTGGAGAAGTTTGAATTTTTTTTTAGTCACTTTTGTTAGCTTATAACAACTCACCCTGTATACCGATCGGGCCCAAAAAGTATACAGACATGAATTACTATAAAGTCTTTTATGCCTAAAAATTTCAATTTTTTTGACAGCGTTAAAATTGAGATCTCGTGCAAAAATGAATTTTGAGCCGTTTTTTTACGAATTTTTGACTTTGAGACAGTACCGCTCCGTTTGATGGTACCCGAAAAAAAATTTGTTTATGGATCCATCATTCCCAATGTATTGAGAGACCCTATGCCAAATTTCATCGTTTCACTAGCCATACAGCCAAAGATATGAATTTTTATTTCCAAAAAAACACGATTTTTCGGGCCCGACGTGGCGTGCATAATATAGTCTGCGACTATATAACAAGTATAGTCGCTTCGCTCCTATACTTTTGGTCCGTGGGGACCAGTTTGGAACCTTTAGGTCTTGTGTGTGAAAAGCCATAAGGGAATTTAAAAAAACAATCAAAAATTATCAGGTGTACTTAGGTGAGTCAGGGAGGCTAACGTCTACCTGCCGAGGAAAGAGAGGACCAGTTGTTGGGGTATCATGCTTCAAAGAACCATAATTTGTTATATAGTCGCGTTGTGTGTCAATATACTGTCTTATATTTCAAATATCTGTCGAAGTATATTAACAACAGAACATATATATTAATAACAGAATCGGACCAATAGCAAAAAAAGTTACGGTAGTCACGTGACCTAGGCTGACACTTAAATGTCAGTTATCCGTCATAATTTATTAGTTGTATCCTAAATAAACCATAAATACCAAATTCAGAGAGAAGTTCCCATAAGGGTCTATTTATTGAAATAGAACAAACGGGATTTTACGTCGATTTGTTTTAATTTTTCTTTTTATTTTAAAATTTAATAGTAATAAAATATCAAAAGAATTGACAGGAGAAGAATAAGAAATAAAAAAAACCATAAATAAATTGAATCGAAGCTATAGAAGCCGAGATATAAGTAAAAATGTGGGAAAACCAAAATAAAACTGTTTTTTTCCCACGGTATCATTTTTTTTCTTAAAATAATTTATGACAAATTTTAGTTTTAGCCCTAAACTTGTAATTTTCACAAAAAAAACCCAAGAAAAAAAATTTTTTTTTTTGGTCGAAAATCGAAAGGGGTATAGTCATGAAAAATTTCGAAGAAATGGTTTTTATTTTTTTATAAATAAAATATAACTCTGACAACTTTTTGTCTTAAACAAAAGTTTTCGGGAATATTACGAGGTATCCGTGCGTTAAAACGAATCGGTTCTAGCTGTTATACAATCGGAGAAAATTGGAAAAAACTATTAAACATAAATATCGAATTATCAAGAGCCCTATGGAAAAATTTCAATTTTTTATTTTTCTATCCTGTACTACTTCAGAGTATCTTTAAAAAAGATTATTACCAATTTGACTCTAAAATGAACGGAAAACCTATTTCTTTGCATTTTTCGATTTTCGAACAAAATCCGGGGTCAAAATGACAATTTTTTCAAAATATGCTCCGAATTCAAAATTTCTTTTTTCTAGTAAAAAACCATTCAAAAACTAGTAAAAAAGCTTAATGCCAAAATTTTCCATGATTTATACGAGTGCCACAATATAAAGAGAAATATTAGGTCCCATAAGAGTCTATGTATTTACGTCGATTTTTAAAATTTTTCAGTTTTATTCCGAACGGCAATTGTAATAAAATATAAAAAGAATTAACAGGAGGAGAATAAAGAATAAAAGAAACCATCAACGAATTAAATCGAAGCTATAGAAGTCGAGATATTAGTAAAAATGTAAAAAAAAATAAAAGAAAACTCGTTTTTTCCCACGGTAGAATTTTTTTTTTTTTTAAATGATAACTGACAACTTATAATGTAAGCCCTAAGTTGGCAATTTCCAGTAAAAAAAACCCAAGAAAAAAAATTTTTTTTTTGCTCCAAAATCGACAGGGGTATAGTCATGAAAAATTGCGAAAAAATGGTTTTTATTTTTTTCTAAATAAACTATAACTCTGACAACTTTTTCTCTTAAATAAAAGTTCTCGGGAATATTACGGGGAATTCGACTGTTAAAACGAATTGATTATAGCTATCACAGAATCGGAGAAAATTGTAAAAAATTAATAATCATAAATATCGAATTATCAAGAGCCCTATGGAAAAATTTTAACTTTTTATTTTTCTATCTTGTACTACTTCAGGATACCTTTCAAAAAGGTTATTATCGATTTGACTCTAAAATGAACAGAAAACCTATTTATTTGCATTTATCGATTTTCGAACAAAATCGGGCCCAAAATGAAAATTTTTTCAAAACATGCTCCAAATTCAAAATTTTTTTTTCTGGCTAAAGACCACTCAAAAAGTAATAAAAAAGCTTTATGACAAAATTTTTCAAAATCTATAATAATGCCACAATATTACGAGAGAACATAAGATCCCTTTAAAGCCTATGTATTCGAACCGATGATTTCTTAATTTTTTTTTTAAAGGCAAATTTAAGAAATAATTTAACAAAATAAGATAAAAGGAATAGGGTAATACAAAATATTATCTACAAATATATACATATCATCTAATAGCCAATTTCAATCAAATAGGAAATTTTGATAGTCACGTGACCCTAGAACTCAATATTTTAAAATTTTGTAAAAAATCAACAATTGCATCTTAAATAAACCCCAAATTCCAAATTTGAACCCAATCGGATCAATAGCAAAAAAGTTATGGAAGTCACGTGACTTTAAAATTCAATATGTCAAATTTCTGTCAAAATGTATTACTGGCATCTTAAATAAAGCCCAAATTCCAAATTTCAACCCAATCGGATCAATAGCAAAAGAATTATCAAAGTCACGTGACTTTAAAATATAATTTGTCAATTATCTGTTAAAATTTATTAATTGTGTCCTAAATAAAGCATAAATACCAAATTTGAACCCAATCGGACTCATAGCAAAAAAGTTACAATAGTCACGTGACCCGAAAGTCAAATGTCAAACATCTGTCAAAAATTAATAATTGCATCCTAAATAAAGCCCAAATACCAAATTTGAACCCAATCAGACCAATAGCAAAAAAGTACCAATAGTCACGTGACCTGGAAGTCAAATGTCAAATATCTGTGAAAAATTAATAATTGCATCCTAAATAAACCCCAAATACCAAATTTCAGTCAAATCGGACAAATAGGAAAAAAGTTAAGGTAGTCACGTGACCTTAAAACATAGTCATGTCAAATATCTGTAAAAATTTATTAATCTTATCCGAAATAGGTACTAGGTACCAAATTTCAACCAAATCGCACCAATACCAAAAAAGTTATGATACTCGACTAACCTTAAAAATCAATAATTTCAAAAAATTTTTATTTATAACCCAAAAGCAATGTTTAAGAATTATTAACATATATTAATAATAAACTGAGTAGTAAAAACTCACCTAATATCTAAATTTTTATTTTAAATTAAATAGATCATTACGACTGACCCGTGTATATATTCGAATAATTTTAATAAAATAATCGGGCAAATTTCATTTCGTCTCACCCCGGTATGAAACCACTGACTTTTTTAAAAAACGGCATTTTTCGAAGACGTCAAAATGTTTGCCGAATTTTCCTGGCCGCAATACACAATTTCCCCAATTGATATGCACAGATTCGGAAAGCCCATTCATTTTCTGATTCGGTGCTTCCTTTCCCTGATCGTTTCCGGTTCATTTTCATTCATAATTTTACAAAAAACCAAACCAAGTCCCGGCCACCTGTCACGAGCAAAAAATTTGTATCCACCATGCGTCAAAGTATTGTTCCCACTAGCCATTTCATCAGAGTTTAGGTTGACACCTCCAATTACCTGCAAAAACGCAAAAAAATGGACTTTTTTCATAAAATCGCATTTTTCGGGTACTTGTACTATCGCTGGAACCCTGAAATTTTAGTATGTGTTGTAAAACAAAATTTCGGATCATTTAGATGTTGTTTCATCTTTTCACCATGTACAGGGACGCGGCAAATGAATTAAACGCGAAAATTCGAATTGCTCAGAACCTATTAAAGTTGGAAGATTGTAAATTTACACAAATACTGGGGTTATTAAAGTATTTAATGCCTGAGAATATAAATTGTCCAGCTGCAACCACTAAAAAGTTATTAAATAAAATGTGATTTTCGGGTCGGACCTAAATGGGTAAAGTTCATTATTGCTCGCCCTGTATGGTTCCCAAAAATTTCGGTTATATGGCATATGAAATGTAAAGGATGAAGTTATTTTTTGAAAAAAAAAATTTTGCCATAATAAGTATCGTTTGGCGGAAAATCCCAAAAAACTGAAAATGCCAGAACTCGTAAAATAAATTTTTTACAAAAAAAAGCTCCAAGTATGTCAAATCTCTTATAAAATAAAGTCTTTTCGCCGAAACACTTTTTTTATAAAAATTTTTTTTTAGCCTCTGGAGAAGTTTGAATTTTTTTTTTAGTCACTTTTGTTCGCTTATAACAACTCACCCTGTACACCGATCGGGCCCAAAAAGTATACAGACATGAATTACTATAAAGTCTTTTATGCCTAAAAATTTCAATTTTTTTGACAGCGTTAAAATTGAGATCTCGTGCAAAAATGAATTTTGAGCCGTTTTTTTACGAATTTTTGACTTTGAGACAGTACCGCTCCGTTTGGTGGTACCCGAAAAAAAAATCGTTTACGGATCCATCATTCCCAATGTATTGAGAGACCCTATGCCAAATTTCATCGTTTCGCTAGCCATACAGCCAAAGATATGAATTTTTATTTCCAAAAAAACACGATTTTTCGGACCCGAGGTGGCGTGCATAATATAGTCGCAGACGCTCCTATATAACAAGTATAGTCGCTTCGCTCCTATACTTTTGGTCCGTGGGGACCAGTTTGGAACCTTTAGGTCTTGTCAGTGATGGGCCTTAGAGGATTTCTTAAAAAAAATCGCAAATTATCAGGTGTACTTAGGTGAAGCTAACGTTTATCTGCCAAGGAAAGAGAGGACCAGTTGTTGGGGTATCATGCTTCAAAGAACCATAATTTGTTATATAGTCGCGTTGTGTGTCAATATACTGTCTTATATTTCAAATATCTGTGAAAGTATATTAATTGTATTCTAAATAAAGCCTGAATACCAAATTCGAACAGAATCGGACCAATAGCAAAAAAGTTACGGTAGTCACGTGACCTAGGCTGAAACTTAAATGTCATAATTTATTAGTTGTATCCTAAATAAACCATAAATACCAAATTCAGAGAGAAGTTCCCATAAGGGTCTATTTATTTAAATAGAACAAACAGGGATTTTACGTCGATTTGTTTCAATTTTTCTTTTTATTTTGAAATGTAATAGTAATAAAATATCAAAAGAATTGACAGGAGGAGAATAAGAAATAAAAGAAACCATCAACGAATTGAATCGAAGCTATAGAAGCCGAGATATAAGTAAAAATGTGGGAAAAACAAAAGAAAACTGGTTTTTTCCCACGGTATCATTTTTTTTCTTAAAATAATTTATGACAAATTTTAGTTTTAGCCCTAAACTTGTAATTTTCACAAAAAAAACCCTAGAAAAAAACATTTTTTTTTTGGTCGAAAATCGAAAGGGGTATACCCACGAAAAATTAAAAAAAAATGGTTTTTATTTTTTTATAAATAAAATATAACTCTGACAACTTTTTGTCTTAAACAAAAGTTTTCGGAAATATTACGAGGTATCCGTGCGTTAAAACGAATCGGTTCTAGCTATTATACATTCGGAGAAAATTGGAAAAAACTATTAAACATAAATATCGAATTATCAAGAGCCCTATGAAAAAATTTAAATTTTTTATTTTTCTATCCTGTACTACTTCAGAGTATCTTTAAAAAAGATTATTACCAATTTGACTCTAAAATGAACGGAAAACCTATTTCTTTGCATTTTTCGATTTTCGAACAAAATCCGGGGTCAAAATGACAATTTTTTCAAAATATGCTCCGAGTTCAAAATTTCTTTTTTCTGGTTAAAGACCATTCAAAAACTAGCAAAAAAGCCTAATAACAAAAATGTCCACGATTTATACGAGTGGCACAATATAAAGGTAAAATTAGGTCCCATAAGAGTCTATGTATTTACGTCGATTTTTAAAATTTTTCAGTTTTATTTCGAAAGGCAATTGTAATAAAATATAAAAAGAATTAACAGGAGAAGAATAAGGAATAATAGAAACCATCAACGAATTGAATCGAAGCTATAGAAGTCGAGATATTAGTAAAAATGTGAAAAAAAAAATAAAGACTCGTTTTTTCCCACGGTACCATTTTTTTTTGTTAAAATTATAATCGACAAATCATAATGTAAGCCCTATGATGGCAATTTCAAGTAAAAAAAACCCAAGAAAAAAAAAATTTTTTTTTGCTCCAAAATCGAAAGGGTATAGCCATGAAAAATTGTGAAAAAATGGTTTTAATTTTTTTCTAAATAAACTATAACTCTGACAACTTTTTGTCTTAAACAAAAGTTCTAGGGAATGTTACGAGGTATTTGAATGTTAAAACTAATTGATTATATCTATCACAGATTAGGAGAAAATTGTAAAAAACTATTAATCATAAATATCAAGATATCAAGAGCCCTATGAAAATATTTCAATTTTTTATTTTTCTATCTTGTACTACTTCAGGATACCTTTCAAGAAGATTATTATCGATTTGACTCCAAAATGAACAGAAAACTTATTTATTTGCATTTTTCAATTTTCGAACAAAATCCGGCCCAAAATGAACATTTTTTCAAAACATGCTCCAAATTCAAAATTTCTTTTTTCTGGTTAAAGACCATTCAAAAGGTAATAAAAAAGCTTTATGACAAAATTTTTCAAAATCTATAATAATGCTACAATATTATGAAAGAAGATAAGTTCCCTTTAAAGCCCATGTATTCGAACTGATGATTTTTTAATTTTATTTTGAAAGGCAAATTTAAGAAATAATTTAACTCATTAAGATAAAAGAAATAGGGTAATACAAAATATTATCTAAAAATATATACATATCATCTAATAGCAAATTTCAATTGAATAGGAAATTTTGATAATCACGTGACCCTAGAACTTAATATTTTAAAATTTTGTAAAAAATCAACAATTGCATCCTAAATAAACCCCAAATTACAAATTTGAACCCAATCGGATCAATAGCAAAAGAGTTATGAAAGTCACGTGACTTTAACATTCAATATGTCAATTATCTGTTAAAATTTATTAATTGTATCCTAAATAAAGCATAAATACCAAATTTGAACCCAATCGGACTCATAGCAAAAAAGTTACAATAGTCACGTGACCCAAAACTCAAATATCAAATATCTGTCGAAAATTAATAATTGCATCCTAAATAAAGCCCAAATACCAAATTTGAACCCAATCAGACCAATAGCAAAAAAGTACCAATAGTCACGTGATAGAAGTCAAATGTCAAATATCTGTGAAAAATTCATAATTGCATCCTAAATAAACCCCAAATACCAAATTTCAATCAAATCGGACAAATAGGAAGAAAGTTAAGGTAGTCACGTGACCTTAAAACATAGTCATGTCAAATATCTGTAAAAATGTATTAATCTTATCCGAAATAGGTACTAGGTACCAAATTTCAACCAAATCGCACCAATACCAAAGAAGTTATGATACTCGACTAACCTTAAAAATCAATAATTTCAAAAAAATTTTATTTATAACCCAAAAGCAATGTTTAAGAATTATTAACATATATTAATAATAAACTAAATAGTAAAAACCCACCTAATATCTAAATTTTTATTTTAAATTAAATAGATCATTACGACTGACCCGTGTATATATTCGAATAATTTTAATAAAATAATCGGGCAAATTTCATTTCGTCTCACCCCGGTCTAAAACCACTGACTTTTCAAAAAAACGGCATTTTTCGAAGACGTCAAAATGTTTGCCGAATTTTCCTGGCCGCAATACACAATTTCCCCAAATGATATGCACAGATTCGGAAAGCCCATTCATTTTCTGATTCGGTGCTTCCTTTCCCTGATCGTTTTCGGTTCATTTTCATTCATAATTTTACAAAAAACCCAACCAAGTCCCGGCCACCTGTTACGAGCAAAAAATTTGTAACCACAATGCGTCAAAGTATTGTTCTCACTAGCCATTTCATCAGACTTTAGGTTGACACCTCCAATTACCTGCAAAAACGCAAAAAAATGGACTTTTTTCATAAAATCGCATTTTTCGGGTACTTGTACTATCGCTGGAACCCTGAAATTTTAGTATGTGTTGTAAAACAAAATTTTGGATCCTTTAGATGTTGTTTGATCTTTTCACCATGTACAGGGACGCCGCAAATGAATTAAACGCGAAAATTCGAATTGCTCAGAACCTATTAAAGTTGGAAGATTGTAATTTTACACAAATACTAGGGTTATTAAAGTATTTAATGCCTGAGAATATAAATGGTCCAGATGCCACTACGAAAAAGTTATTAAATAAAATGTGATTTTCGGGTCGGACCTTCATGGGTAAAGTTCATTATTGCTCGCCCTGTATGACTTACAAAAATTTCGGTTATATGGCATATGGAAGATAAAAGATGAAGTTATTTTTTGAAAAAAAAATTTTTCTCAAAATAAGTATCGTTTGGCGGAAAATTCCAAAAAACTGAAAATGCCAGAACTCGTAAAATAAATTTTTTACAAAAAAAAGCTCCAAGTATGTCAAATCTCTTATAAAACGAAGTCTTTTCGCCGAAACTGTTTTTTTATAAAAATTTTTTTTTAGCCTCTGGAGAAGTTTGAATTTTTTTTTTAGTCACTTTTGTTCGCTTATAACAACTCACCCTGTATACCGATCTGGCCCAAAAAGTATACAGACACGTAAGCCCCAAGAACCCATATATTCTGAAAATTTCAGCTTGATTAAACGCTTTAAAATTGAGATCTCGTGAGCAACTCGATTTTTACCAATTTTTTTACGAATTTTTGACTTTGAGACAGTACCACTCCGTTTGGTGGTACCGGAAAAAAAAATTGTTTACGGATCCATTATTCCCAATGTGTTGAGAGACCCTATGCCAAATTTCATCGTTTCGCTAGCCATACAGCCAAAGATATGAATTTTTATTTCCAAAAAAACACGATTTTTCGGGCCCGACGTGGCGTGCATAATATAGTCTGCGACTATATAACAAGTATAGTCGCTTCGCTCCTATACTTTTGGTCCGTGGGGACCAGTTTGGAACCTTTAGTTTTTGTCAGTGATGGGCCTTAGAGGATTTCTTAAAAAAAATCGCAAATTATCAGGTGTACCGACGATTATATGCGAAGGAAAAAGAGGACCAGTGGTTGAGGTATCATGCTTCAAAGAACCATAATTTGTTATATAGTCGCGTTGTGTGTCAATATACTGTCTTATATTTCAAATATCTGTCAAAGTATATTAATTGTATTCTAAATAAAGCCTGAATACCAAATTACAACAGCATCGGACCAATAGCAAAAAAGTTACGGTAGTCACGTGACCTAGGCTGAAACTTAAATGTCAGTTATCTGTCATAATTTATTAGTTGTATCCTAAATAAACCATAAATACCAAATTCAGAGAGAAGTTCCCATAAGGGTCTATTTCTTGAAATAGAACAAACAGGGATTTTACGTCGACTTGTTTTAATTTTTCTTTTAAATTTGAAATGTAATAGTAATAAAATATCAAAAGAATTGAGAGGAGGAGAATAAGAAATAAAAGAAACCATCAATGAATTGAATCGAAGCTATAGAAGCCGAGAGATTAGTAAAAATGTGGGAAAAAACAAAAGAAAACTGGTTTTTTCCCACGGTATCATTTTTTTTTCTTAAAATAATTATTGACAAATTATAATGTAAGCCCTAAGTTGGCAAATTCAAGTAAAAATACCCAAGAAAAAAAAATTTTTTTTTGGTCGAAAATCGAAAGGGGTATAGCCATGAAAAATTGCGAAAAAATGGTTTTTATTTTTTTAAAAAGAAAATATAACTCTGACAACTTTTTGTCTTAAACAAAAGTTTTCGGGAATATTACGAGGTATTCGTGCGTTAAAACGAATCGGTTCTAGCTATTATACAATCGGAGAAAATTGGAAAAAACTATTAAACATAAATATCGAATTATCAAGAGCCCTATGGAAAAATTTCAATTTTTTATTCTTCTATCCTGTACTAAATCAGAGTATCTTTAAAAAAGATTATTACCAATTTGACTCTAAAATGAACGGAAAACCTATTTCTTTGCATTTTTCGATTTTGAAGCAAAATCCGGGCTCAAAATCAGTATTTTTTCAAAAAATGCTTCGATTTTAAATTTTCTTTTTTCTGGTTAAAAACCATTTAAAAACTAATAAAAAAGCTTTATGACAAAATTCTCCACGATTTATTCGAGTGCCATAATATAAAGGGAAAAATTAGGTCCCATAAGAGTCTATGTATAGGGACTCGTTTTTTCCCACGGTAGCATTTTTTTTCTTAAAATGATAACTGACAAATTATAATGTAAGCCCTAAGTTGGCAATTTCCAGTAAAAAAACCCCAAAAAAAAAAATTTTTTTTTTGCTCCAAAATCGAAAGGGGTATAGCCATGAAAAATTGTGAAAAAATGGTTTTTATTTTTTTATAAATAAACTATAACTCTGACAAGTTTTTGTCCTAAACAAAAGTTCTAGGGAATATTACGAGGTATTTAAATGTTAAAACTAATTGATTATAGCTATCACAGATTCGGAGAAAATTGTAAAAAACTATTAATCATAAATATCGAATTATCAAGAGCCCTATGGAAAAATTTCAACTTTTTATTTTTCTATCTTGTACTACTTCAGGATACCTTTCAAAAAGGTTATTATCGATTTGACTCTAAAATGAACAGAAAACCTATTTCTATGCATTTTTCGATTTTCGAACAAAATCCGGCCCAAAATGAAAATTTTTTCAAAACATGCTCCAAATTCAAAATTTCTTTTTTCTGGCTAAAGACCATTCAAAAAGTAGTGAAAAAGCTTAATGACAAAATTTTTCAAAATCTATAATAATGCTACAATATTATGAAAGAAGACAAGTTCCCTTTAAAGCCTATGTATTCGAACAGATGATTTTTTAATTTTTTTTTTGAATGGCAAATTTAAGAAATAATTTAACTAATTAAGATAAAAGGAATAGGGTAATACAAAATATTATCTAAAAATATATACATATCATCTAATAGCAAATTTTAATCAAATAGGAAATTTTGATAGTCACGTGACCCTAGAACTTAATATTTTAAAATTTTGTAAGAAATCAATAATTGCATCCTAAATAAACCCCAAATTCCAAATTTGAACCCAATCGGATCAATAGCAAAAAAGTTATGGAAGTCACGTGACTTTAAAATTCAATATGTCAAATTTCTGTCAAAATGTATTACTGGCATCCTAAATAAAGCCCAAATACTAAATTTCAACCCAATCGGATCAATAGCAAAAGAAATATGAAAGTCACGTGACTTTAAAATATAATTTGTCAATTATCTGTTAAAATGTATTAATTGTGTCCTAAATCAAGCATAAATACCAAATTTGAACCCAATCGGACTCATAGCAAAAAAGTTACAATAGTCACGTGACCCGGAAGTGAAATGTCAAATATCTGTCAAAAATTAATAATTGCATCCTAAATAAAGCCCAAATACCAAATTTGAACCCAATCGGACTCATAGCAAAAAAGTTACAATAGTCACGTGACCCGGAAGTGAAATGTCAAATATCTGTCAAAAATTAATAATTGCATCCTAAATAAACCCCAAATACCAAATTTCAATCAAATCGGACAAATAGGAAGAAAGTTAAGGTAGTCACGTGACCTTAAAACATAGTCATGTCAAATATTCATAATTTTACAAAAAACCCAACCAAGTCCCGGCCACCTGTCACGAGCAAAAAATTTTTAACCACAAAGCGTCAAAGTATTGTTCCCACTAGCCATTTCATCAGAGTTTAGGTTGACACCTCCAATTACCTGCAAAAACGCAAAAAAATGGACTTTTTTCATAAAATCGCATTTTTCGGGTACTTGTACTATCGCTGGAACTTTGAAATTTTAGTATGTGTTGTAAAACAAAATGTCGGATCTTTTAGACGATGTCTGATCTTTTCACCATGTACAGGGACGCCGCAAATGAATTAAACGCGAAAATTCGAATTGCTCAGAACCTATTAAAGTTGGAAGATTGTAATTTTACACAAATACTGGGGTTATTAAAGTATTTAATGCCTGAGAATATAAATGGTCCAGGTGCCACTACGAAAAAGTTATTAAATAAAATGTGATTTTTGAGTCGGACCTTCATGGGTAAAGTTCATTATTGCTCGCCCTGTATGGTTCCCAAAAATTTCGGTTATATGGCATATGAAAGGTAAAGGATGAAGTTATTTTTTGAAAAAAAACATTTTTCGAAAATAAGTATCGTTTGGCGGGAAATCTCAAAAAACTGAAAATGCCAGAACTCGTAAAATAAATTTTTTACAAAAAAAAGCTCCAAGTATGTCAAATCTCTTATAAAATGAAGTCTTTTCGCCGAAACACTTTTTTTATAAAAAATTTTTTTTAGCCTCTGGAGAAGTTTGAATTTTTTTTTTAGTCACTTTTGTTCGCTTATAACAACTCACCCTGTATACCGATCGGGCCCAAAAAGTATACAGACATGAATTACTATAAAGTCTTTTATGCCTAAAAATTTCAATTTTTTTGACAGCGTTAAAATTGAGATCTCGTGCAAAAATGAATTTTGACCCGTTTTTTTACGAATTTTTGACTTTGAGACAGTACCGCTCCGTTTAGTGGTACCGTAAAAAAAATTCGTTTACGGATCCATCATTCCCAATGTATTGAGAGACCCTATGCCAAATTTCATCGTTTCGCTAGCCATACAGCCAAAGATATGAATTTTTATTTCCAAAAAAACACGATTTTTCGGACCCGAGGTCGCGTGCATAATATAGTCGCAGACGCTCCTATATAACAAGTATAGTCGCTTCGCTCCTATACTTTTGGTCCGTGGGGACCAGTTTGGAGCCTTTAGGTCTTGTCTGTGAATGCCTATAAAGGATTTCTTAAAAAAAAACAAAAATTATCAAGTGTACCAACGTTTATATGCCAAGGAAAGAGATGACCGTGTGGTGGTATCATGCTTCAAAGAACCATAATTTGTTATATAGTCGCGTTGTGTGTCAGTATAGTGTCTTATATTTCAAATATCTGTGAAAGTATATTAATTGTATTCTAAATAAAGCCTGAATACCAAATTCGAACAGAATCGGACCAATAGCAAAAAAGTTACGGTAGTCACGTGACATAGGCTGAAACTCAAATGTCAGTTATCTGTCATAATTTATTAGTTGTATCCTAAATAAACCATAAATACCAAATTCAGAGAGAAGTTCCCATAAGGGTCTATTTATTGAAATAGAACAAACGGGATTTTCCGTCGATTTGTTTTAATTTTTCTTTTTATTTTGAAATGTAATAGTAATAAAATATCAAAAGAATTGAGGAGAATAAAAAATAAAAGAAACCATCAATAAATTGAATCAAAGCTATAGAAGCCGAGATATTAGTAAAAATGTGGGAAAAAACAAAAGAAAACTGGTTTTTTCCCACGGTATAATTTTTTTTTCTTAAAATAATTATTGACAAATTATAATGCAAGCCCTAAGTTGGCAATTTCAAGTAAAAAAACTCAAGAAAAAAAAATTTTTTTTTTACTCCAAAATCGAAAGGGGTACGGCCATAAAAAATTTCGAAAAAACGGTATTTATTTTTTTTTTAAATAAACTATAAGACTAACAACATTTTGTCTTTTATAAAAGTTATGAGAAAAATTACGAGGTATCCGTACGTTAAAACGAATCGGTTTTAGCTATCATAAAATCGGAGAAAATAAAGAAAAACCATGAAACATAAATATCGAATTATCAAGGGTCCTATGGAAAAATTTTAATTTTCTATTTATCTATCCTGTACTACTTTTAAGTACCTTTCAAAAAGGTTATTATCGATTTGACTCTAAAATAAACGGAAAACCTATTTCTTTGCATTTTTCGATTTTGAAGCAAAATCCGGGCTCAAAATAAGCATTTTTTCAAAATATGCTCCGAATTCAAAATTTCTTTTTTCTGGTTAAAAACCATTCAAAAACTAACGAAAAAGCTTTATGACAAAATTTTTTACGATTTATACGAGTGCCATAATATAAAGGAAAAAATAAGGTCCCATAAGAGCCTATGTATAGGGATAACACAACCGGGTTTTTACGTCAATTTTTTTAATTTTTCAGTTTTATTTCGAAAGGCAATTGTAATAAAATCTAAAAAGAACTAACAGGAGAAGAATAAGGAATAATAGAAACCATCAACGAATTGAATCGAAGCTATAGAAGTCGAGATATTAGTAAAAATGTGAAAAAAAATAAAAGAAAACTCGTTTTTTTCCCACGGTACCATTTTTTTTTGTTAAAATTATAATCGACAAATCATAATGTAAGCCCTATGATGGCAATTTCAAGTAAAAAAAACCCAAGAAAAAAAAATTTTTTTTTGCTCCAAAATCGAAAGGGATGTATAGCCATGAAAAATTGTGAAAAAATGGTTTTTATTTTTTTCTAAATAAACTATAACTCTGACAACTTTTTGTCTTAAACAAAAGTTCTAGGGAATGTTACAAGGTATTCGAATGTTAAAACTAATTGATTATAGCTATCACAGATTCGGAGAAATTTGTAAAAAACTATTAATCATAAATATCGAATTATCAAGAGCCCTATGGAAAAATTTCAACTTTTTATTTTTCTATCTTGTACTACTTCAGGATACCTTTCAAAAAGGTTATTATCGATTTGACTCTAAAATGAACAGAAAACCTATTTATTTGCATTTATCGATTTTCAAACAAAATCCGGCCCAAAATGAAAATTTTTCAAAACATTCTCCAAATTCAAAATTTCTTTTTTCTGGCTAAAGACCATTCAAAAAGTAATGAAAAAGCTTAATGACAAAATTATTCAAAATCTATAATAATGCTACAATATTACGAAAGAAGATAAGTTCCCTTTAAAGCCTATGTATTCGAACCGATGATTTTTTAATTTTTTTTTTAAAGGCAAATTTAAGAAATAATTTAACTAATTAAGATAAAAGGAATAGGGTAATACAAAATATCATCTATAAATATATACATATCATCTAATAGCAGATTTTAATCAAATAGGAAATTTTGATAGTCACGTGACCCTAGAACTCAATATTTTAAAATTTTGTAAAAGATCAACAATTGCATCCTAAATAAACCCCAAATTCCAAATTTGAACCCAATCGGATCAATAGCAAAAAAGTTATGGAAGTGACGTGACTTTAAAATTCAATATGTCAAATTTCTGGCAAAATTTATTACTTGCATCCTAAATAAAGCCCAAATATTAAATTTCAACCCAATCGGATCAATAGCCAAAGAATTATGAAAGTCACGTGACTTTAAAATATAATTTGTCAATTATCTGTTAAAATTTATTAATTGTATCCTAAATAAAGCATAAATACCAAATTTGAATCCAATCGGACTCATAGCAAAAAAATTACAATAGTCACGTGACCCGGAAGTTAAATGTCAAATATCTGTCAAAAATTAATAACTGCATCCAAAATAAAGCCCAAATACCAAATTTGAACCCAATCAGACCAATAGCAAAAAAGTTACAATAGTCACGTGACCTGAAAGTCAAATGTCAAATATCTGTGAAAAATTAATAATTGCATCCCTAAATAAACCCCAAATACCAAATTTCAATCAAATCGGACAAATAGGAAGAAAGTTAAGGTAGTCACGTGACCTTAAAACATAGTCATGTCAAATATCTGTAAAAATTTATTAATCTTATCCGAAATAGGTACTAGGTACCAAATTTCAACCAAATCGCACCAATACCAAAAAAGTTATGATACTCGACTAACCTTAAAAATGAATAATTTCAAAAAAAATTTATTTATAACCCAAAAGCAATGTTTAAGAATTGTTAACATTTATTAATAATAAACTAAATAGTAAAAACTCACCTAATATCTAAATTTTTATTTTAAATTAAATAGATCATTACGACTGACCCGTGTATATATTCGAATAATTTTAATAAAATAATCGGGCAAATTTCATTTCGTCTCACCCCGGTATAAAACCACTGACTTTTCAAAAAAACGGCATTTTTCAAAGACGTCAAAATGTTTGCCGAATTTTCCTGGCCGCAATACACAATTTCCCCAAATGATATGCACAGATTCGGAAAGCCCATTCATTTTCTGATTCGGTGCTTCCTTTCCCTGATTTCATGGTTCATTTTCATTTATAATTTTACAAAAAACCCAACCAAGTCCCGGCCACCTGTCACGAGCAAAAAATTTGTACCCACCATGCGTCAAAGTATTGTTCCCACTAGCCATTTCATCAGAGTTTAGGTTGACACCTCCAATTACCTGCAAAAACGCAAAAAAATGGACTTTTTTCATAAAATGGCATTTTTCAGGTACTTGTACTATCGCTAGAACCTTGAAATTTTAGTATGTGTTGTAAAACAAAATTTCGGATCCTCCAGATGTTGTTTGATCTTTTCACCATGTACAGGGACGCCGCAAATGAATTAAACGCGAAAATTCGAATTGCTCAGAACCTATTAAAGTTGAAAGATTGTAATTTTACACAAATAATGGGGTTATTAAAGTATTTAATGCCTGAGAATATAAATGGTCCAGGTGCCACCACTAAAAAGTTATTAAATAAAAAGTGATTTTCAGGTCGGACCTTCATGGGTAAAGTTCATTATTGCTCGCCCTGTATGGTTCCCAAAAATTTCGGTTATATGGCATATGAAAGGTAAAAGATGAAGTTATTTTTTGAAAAAAAAAAATTTCCCAAAATAAGTATTGTTTGGCGGGAAATCCCAAAAAACTGAAAATGTCAGAACTCGTAAAATAAATTTTTTTACAAAAAAAAGCTCCAAGTATGTCAACTCCCTTATAAAATGAAGTCTTTTCGCCGAAACACTTTTTTTATAAAAATTTTTTTTTAGCCTCTGAAGAAGTTTGAATTTTTTTTTTAGTCACTTTTGTTCGCTTGTAACAACTCACCCTGTATACCGATCGGGCCCAAAAAGTATACAGACACGTAAGCCCCAAGAACCCTTATATCCTGACAATTTCAACTCGATTGAACGCTTTAAAATTGAGATCTCGTGAGCAACTCGATTTTTACCAATTTTTTTACGAATTTTTGACTTTGAGACAGTACCGCTCCGTTTGATGGTACCCGAAAAAGAATTCGTTTATGGATCCATCATTCCCAATGTATTGAGAGACCCTATGCCAAATTTCATCGTTTCGCTAGCCATACAGCCAAAGATATGAATTTTTATTTTCAAAAAAACACGATTTTTCGGGCCCGACGTGGCGTGCATAATATAGTCTGCGACTATATAACAAGTATAGTCGCTTCGCTCCTATACTTTTGGTCCGTGGGGACCAGTTTGGAACCTTTAGACCTTGTCTGTGAAGGGCTATAAAGGAATTCTTTAAAAAAAACAAAAATTATGAGGTGTACCAACGTTTATATGCCAAGGAAAGAGATGACCAGTGGTTGGGGTATCATGCTTCAAAGAACCATAATTTGTTATATAGTCGCGTTGTGTGTCAGTATACTGTCTTATATTTCAAATATCTGTGAAAGTATATTAATTGTATTCTAAATAAAGCCTGAATACCAAATTCGAACAGAATCGGACCAATAGCAAAAAAGTTACGGTAGTCACATGACCTAGGCTGAAACTCAAATGTCAGTTATCTGTCATAATTTATTAGTTGTATCCTAAATAAACCATAAATACCAAATTCAGAGAAAAGTTCCCATAAGGGTCTATTTATTGAAATAGAACAAACGGGATTTTACGTCGATTTGTTTTAATTTTTCTTTTTATTTTCAACAATAATTAATCATAAAATATCAAAAGAATTGACAGGAGGAGAATAAGAAATAAAAGAAACCATCAACGAATTGAATCGAAGCTATAGAAGCCGAGATATTAGTAAAAATGTGGGAAAAACAAAAGAAAATTGGTTTTTTCCCACGGTATAATTTTTTTTCTTAAAATAATTATTGACAAATTCTAATTTTTGGCCCTAAACTGGCAATTTTCACTAAAAAAAACCCAAGAAAAAAAATTTTTTTTTTTGGTCGAAAATCGAAAGGGGTATATCCACAAAAAATTTCAAAAAAATGGTTTTTATTTTTTTATTAATAAACTATAAATCTGACAACTTTTTGTATTAAATAAGAGTTCTTTGCTATATTAAGGGGTATTCGCCTGTTAAAACGAATCGGTTCTAGCTATTATACAATCGGAGAAAATTGGAAAAAACTATTAAACATAAATATCGAATTATCAAGAGCCCTATGGAAAAATTTCAATTTTTTATTTTTCTATCCTGTACTACTTCAGAGTATCTTTAAAAAAGATTATTACCAATTTAACTCTAAAATGAACGGAAAACCTATTTCTTTGCATTTTTCGATTTTCGAACAAAATCCGGGGTCAAAATGACAATTTTTTCAAAATATGCTCCGAATTCAAAATTTCTTTTTTCTCGTTAAAGACCATTCAAAAACTAGCAAAAAAGCCTAATAACAAAAATTTCCACGATTTATACGAGTGGCACAATATAAAGGTAAAATTAGGTCCCATAAGAATCTATGTATTTACGTCGATTTTTAAAATTTTTTAGTTTTATTTCGAAAGGCAATTGTAATAAAATATAAAAAGAATTAACAGGAGAAGAATAAGGAATAATAGAAACCATCAACGAATTGAATCGAAGCTATAGAAGTCGAGATATTAGTAAAAATGTGAAAAAAAATAAAAGAAAACTCGTTTTTTCTCACGGTAGAATTTTTTTCTTAAAATGATAACCGACAACTTATAATGAAGGCCCTAAGTTGGCAATTGCCAGTAAAAAAAACCCAAGAAAATTTTTTTTTTTTTGCTCCAAAATCAAAAGGGGTATAGCCATGAAAAATTGCGAAAAAATGGTTTTTATTTTTTTCTAAATAAACTATAACTCTAACAACTTTTTCTCTTAAATAAAAGTTCTCAGGAATATTACGAGGTATTCGACTGTTAAAACGAATTGATTATAGCTATCACAGAATCGGAGAAAATTGTAAAAAAGTATTAATCATAAATATCAAATTATCAAGAGCCCTATGGAAAAATTTCAATTTTTTATTTTTCTATCTTGTACTACTCCAGGATACCTTTTAAAAAGGTTATTATCCATTTGACTCTAAAATGAACAGAAAACCTATTTATTTGCATTTATCGATTTTCGAACAAAATCCGGCCCAAAATGAAAATTTTTCAAAACATGCTCCAAATTCAAAATTTCTTTTTTCTGGCTAAAGACCATTCAAAAAGTAATGAAAAAGCCTTATGACAAAATTTTTTAAAATCTATAATAATGCTACAATATTATGAAAGAAGATAAGTTCCCTTTAAAGCCTATGTATTCGAACCGATGATTTTTTAATGTTTTTTAAAAAGGCAAATTTAAGAAATAATTTAACTAATTAAGATAAAAGGAATAGGGTAATACAAAATATTATCTATAAATATATAAATATCATCTATTAGTAAATTTCAATCAAATAGGAAATTTTGATAGTCACGTGACCCTAAAACTTAATATTTTAAAATTTTGTAAAAAATCAACAATTGCATCCTAAATAAACCCCAAATTCCAAATTTGAACCCAATCGGATCAATAGCAAAAAAGTTATGGAAGTCACGTGACTTTAAAATTCAATATGTCAAATTTCTGTCATAATTTATTACTTGCATCCTAAATAAAGCCCAAATACTAAATTTCAACCCAATCGGATCAATAGCAAAAGAATTATCAAAGTCACGTGACTTTAAAGTATAATTTGTCAATTATCTGTTAAAATTTATTAATTGTATCCTAAATAAAGCATAAATACCAAATTTGAACCCAATCGGACTCATAGCAAAAAAGTTACAATAGTCACGTGACCCGGAAGTCAAATGTCAAATATCTGTCAAAAATTAATAATTGCATTCTAAATAAAGCTCAAATACCAAATTTGAACCCAATCAGACCAATAGCAAAAAAGTTACAATAGTCACGTGACCCGGAAGTGAAATGTCAAATATCTATGAAAAATTAATAATTGCATCCTAAATAAAGCCCAAATACCAAATTTGAACCCAATCAGACCAATAGCAAAAAAGTTACAATAGTCACGTGACCCGGAAGTGAAATGTCAAATATCTATGAAAAATTAATAATTGCATCCTAAATAAAGCCCAAATACCAAATTTGAACCCAATCAGACCAATAGCAAAAAAGTTACAATAGTCACGTGACCTAGAAGTCAAATGTCAAATATCTGTGAAAAATTAATAATTGCATCCTAAATAAACCCCAAATACCAAATTTCAATCAAATCGGACAAATAGGAAGAAAGTTTTGATAATCACGTGACCTTAAAACATAGTCATGTCAAATATCTGTAAAAATTTATTAATCTTATCCGAAATAGGTACTAGGTACCAAATTTCAACCAAATCGCACCAATACCAAAAAAGTTATGATACTCGACTAACCTTAAAAATCAATAATTTCAAAAAAATTTTATTTATATCCCAAAAGCAATGTTTAAGAATTGTTAACATTTATTAATAATAAACTAAATAGTAAAAACTCACCTAATATCTAAATTCTTATTTTAAATTAAGTAGATCATTACGACTGACCCGTGTATATATTCGAATAATTTTAATAAAATAATCGGGCAAATTTCATTTCGTCTCACCCCGGTATAAAGACACTGACATTTCAAAAAAACGGCATTTTTCGAAGACGTCAAAATGTTTGCCGAATTTTCCTGGCCGCAATACACAATTTCCCCAATTGATATGCACAGATTCGGAAAGCCCATTCATTTTCTGATTCGGTGCTTCCTTTCCCTGATCGTTTCCGGTTCATTTTCATTCATAATTTTACAAAAAACCCAACCAAGTCCCGGCCACCTGTCACGAGCAAAAAATTTGTATCCACCATGCGTCAAAGTATTGTTCCCACCAGCCATTTCATCAGAGTTTAGGTTGACACCTCCAATTACCTGCAAAAACGCAAAAAAATGGACTTTTTTCATAAAATCGCATTTTTCGGGTACTTGTACTATCGCTGGAACCTTGAAATTTTAGTATGTATTGTAAAACAAAATTTCGGATCGGTTAGATGTTGTTTGATCTTTTCACCATGTACAGGGACGTGACAAATGAATTAAACGCAAAAATTCAAATTGCTCAGAACCTATTAAAGTTGGAAGATTGTAATTTTACACAAATAATGGGGTTATTAAAGTATTTAATCCCTGAGAATATAAATGGTCCAGGTGCTACCACTGAAAAGTTATTAAATAAAAAGTGATTTTCAGGTCGGACCTTCATGGGTAAAGTTCATTATTGCTCGCCCTGTATGGCTTACGAAAATTTCGGTTATATGGCATATAAAAGGTAAAAGATGAAGTTATTTTTTGAAAAAAAAAATTTTCCCAAAATAAGTATCGTTTGGCGGAAAATCCCAAAAAACTGAAAATGCCAGAACTCGTAAAATAAATTTTTTACAAAAAAAAGCTCCAAGTATGTTAAATCTCTTATAAAATGAAGTCTTTTCGCCGAAACACTTTTTTTATAAAAATTTTTTTTTAGCCTCTGGAGAAGTTTGAATTTTTTTTTTAGTCACTTTTGTTCGCTTATAACAACTCACCCTGTATACCGATCGGGCTCAAAAAGTATACAGACACGTAAGCCCCAAGAACCCATATATCCTGAAAATTTCAACTCGATTGAACGCTTTAAAATTGAGATCTCGTGAGCAACTCGATTTTTACCAATTTTTTTACGAATTTTTGACTTTGAGACAGTACCGCTCCGTTTGGTGGTACCCGAAAAAAAAATCGTTTACGGATCCATCATTCCCAATGTATTGAGAGACCCTATGCCAAATTTCATCGTTTCGCTAGCCATACAGCCAAAGATATGAATTTTTATTTCCAAAAAAACACGATTTTTCGGACCCGAGGTGGCGTGCATAATATAGTCGCAGACGCTCCTATATAACAAGTATAGTCGCTTCGCTCCTATACTTTTGGTCCGTGGGGACCAGTTTGGAACCTTTAGGTCTTGTCAGTGATGGGCCTTAGAGGATTTCTTAAAAAAAATCGCAAATTATCAGGTGTACTTAGGTGAGGCTAACGTTTATCTGCCAAGGAAAGAGAGGACCAGTTGTTGGGGTATCATGCTTCAAAGAACCATAATTTGTTATATAGTCGCGTTGTGTGTCTTATATTTCAAATATCTGTAAATGAAATAAATCAATATAAGGAAAAAAGCTAGAAAGCTTAGAAACAATACAATACGAACGGTAACTTCAGGTGAACGTTACAAACAGCGTCCCTAACAACCATTATTTGAGTTTTATTTGGTTTTTTTTGTGAGTTTGTCGCCATGAACGTAGACGAAATTGCCGAAAGTTTGGAGGCACTCATGGAGTGTGGACCGGTAAGAATTAATTTAGACTATATTTTAAATAAGTGAATTGTTATATTTTATTTAATATCTAGTCAGAACCTCGGGAGAGAAAACCGAACCCAACCCAACCTAACCCAACCCAACCCAACCCGAATAAACCCAACCCAAGCCAGCCCAACCCGAACCAACCCAACCCAAGCCAGCCCAACCCGAATCAACCCACCCAAATCCACCCCAACCCAACCCAACCCAATAATCGTAAGTATAAAATCCTCTGAAATACTGACACTTAATTTTCCTTTCAATTGCCACAGAAAACATTAAAATCTTTTATTTTGTTACAGAAAAAAATTACAGGAGGAAGCAGAGGAGAAGGAACTGGGGAAGGATACAGCGGCAACAAGAACAATCGGTTCTACATAAACAAGTATAGTCGCTTCGCTCCTATACTTTTGGTCCGTGGGAACCAGTTTGGAACCTTTAGGTCTTGTCAGTAATGGGCCTTAGAGGATTTCTTAAAAAAAATCGCAAATTATCAGATGTACTTAGGTGAGGCTAACGTTTATCTGCCAAGGAAAGAGAGGACCAGTTGTTGGGGTATCATGCTTCAAAGAACCATAATTTCTTATATAGTCGCGTTGTGTGTCAATATACTGTTTTATATTTCAAATATCTGTGAAAGTATATTAATTGTATTCTAAATAAAGCCTGAATACCAAATTCGAACAGAATCGGACCAATAGCGAAAAAGTTACGGTAGTCACGTGACCTAGGCTGAAACTCAAATGTCAGTTATCTGTCATAATTTATTAGTTGTATCCTTAATAAACCATAAATACCAAAATTAGAGAGAAGTTCCCATAAGGGTCTATTCTAGGGAATGTTACGAGGTATTTGAATGTTAAAACTAATTGATTATAGCTATTACAGATTCGGAGAAAATTGTAAAAAACTATTAATCATAAATATCGAATTATCAAGAGCCCTATGAAAAAATTTCAACTTTTTATTTTTCTATCTTGTACTACTTCAGGATACCTTTCAAAAAGGTTATTATCGATTTGACTCTAACATGAACAGAAAACCTATTTATTTGCATTTATCGATTTTCAAACAAAATCCGGCCCAAAATGAAAATTTTTCAAAACATGCTCCAAATTCAAAATTTCTTTTTTCTGGCTAAAGACCATTCAAAAAGTAATGAAAAAGCTTTATGACAAAATTTTTCAAAATCTATAATAATGCTACAATATTACGAAAGAAGATAAGTTCCCTTTAAAGCCTATGTATTCGAACCGATGATTTTTTAATTTTTTTTTGAAAGGCAAATTTAAGAAATAATTTAACTAATTAAGATAAAAGGAATAGGGTAATAAAAATATTATCGATAAATATATACAAAACATCAAATAGCAAATTTCAATCGAATAGGAAATTTTGATAATCAAGTGACCCTAGAACTTAATATTTTAAAATTTTGTAAACAATCAACAATTGCATCCTAAATAAACCCCAAATTCCAAATTTGAACCCAATCGGATCAATAGCAAAAAAGTTATAGAAGTCACGTGACTTTAAAATTCAGTATGTCAAATTTCTGGCAAAATGTATTACTTGCATCCTAAATAAAGCCTAAATACTAAATTTCAACCCAATCGGATCAATAGCAAAAGAATTATGAAAGTCACGTGACTTTAACATTCAATATGTCAATTATCTGTTAAAATTTATTAATTGCATCCTAAATAAAGCATAAATACCAAATTTGAACCCAATCGAACTCATAGCAAAAAAGTTACAATAGTCACGTGACCCGGAAGTCAAATGTCAAATATCTGTCAAAAATTAATAACTGCATCCTAAATAAAGCCCAAATACCAAATTTGAACCCAATCAGACCAATAGCAAAAAAGTTACAATAGTCACGTGACCTGGAAGTCAAATGTCAAATATCTGTGAAAAATTCATAATTGCATCCTAAATAAACCCCAAATACCGAATTTCAATCAAATCGGACAAATAGGAAGAAAGTTAAGGTAGTCACGTGACCTTAAAACATAGTCATGTCAAATATCTGTAAAAATTTATTAATCTTATCCGAAATAGGTACTAGGTACCAAATTTCAACCAAATCGCACCAATACCAAAAAAGTTATGATACTCGACTAACCTTAAAAATCAATAATTTCAAAAATTTTTTATTTATATCCCAAAAGCAATGTTTAAGAATTGTTAACATTTACTAATAATAAACTAAATAGTAAAAACTCACCAAATATCTAAATTTTTATTTTAAATTAAATAGATCATTACGACTGACCCGTGTATATATTCGAATAATTTTAATAAAATAATAGGGCAAATTTCATTTCGTCTCACCCCGGTATAAAACCACTGACTTTTCAAAAAAACGGCATTTTTCGAAGACGTCAAAATGTTTGCCGAATTTTCCTGGCCGCAATACACAATTTCCCCAATTGATATGCACAGATTCGGAAAGCCCATTCATTTTCTGATTCGGTGCTTCCTTTCCCTGATCGTTTCCGGTTCATTTTCATTCATAATTTTACAAAAAACCCAACCAAGTCCCGGCCACCTGTCACGAGCAAAAAATTTGTATCCACCATGCGTCAAAGTATTGTTCCCACTAGCCATTTCATCAGAGTTTAGGTTGACACCTCCAATTACCTGCAAAAACGCAAAAAAATGGACTTTTTTCATAAAATCGCATTTTTCGGGTACTTGTACTATCGCTGGAACCCTGAAATTTTAGTATGTGTTGTAAAACAAAATTTCGGATCCTTTAGATGTTGTTTGATCCTTTCACCATGTACAGGGACGTGGCAAATGAATTAAACGCGAAAATTCGAATTGCTCAGAACCTATTAAAGTTGGAAGATTGTAATTTTACATAAATAATGAGGTTATTAAAGTATTTAATGCCTGAGAATATAAATTGTCCAGGTGCAACCACTAAAAAGTTATTAAATAAAATGTGATTTTCAGGTCGGACCTTCATGGGTAAAGTTCATTATTGCTCGCCCTGTATGGTTCCCAAAAATTTCGGTTATATGGCATATGAAAGGTAAAGGATGAAGTTATTTTTTGAAAAAAAAAATTTTCCCAAAATAAGTATCGTTTGGCGAAAAATCCCAAAAAACTGAAAATGCCAGAACTCGTAAAATAAATTTTTTACAAAAAAAAGCTCCAAGTATGTCAAATCTCTTATAAAATAAAGTCTTTTCGCCGAAACAATTTTTTTATAAAAATTTTTTTTTAGCCTCTGGAGAAATTTGAATTTTTTTTTTTAGTCACTTTTGTTCGCTTATAACAACTCACCCTGTATACCAATCTGGCCCAAAAAGTATACAGTTCTTAAGCCCCCACCGACCCTTATGTCCTAAAAATTTAAAGTTTTTTAAAGGCTTTTTATTTGAGTTCTCGCGTCTGAAAGGAATTTGACCCGTTTTTTTACGAATTTTTGACTTTGAGACAGTACCGCTCCGTTTGGTGGTACCGGAAAAAAAAATCGTTTACGGATCCATCATTCCCAATGTATTGAGAGACCCTATGCCAAATTTCATCGTTTCGCTAGCCATACAGCCAAAGATATGAATTTTTATTTCCAAAAAAACACGATTTTTCGGGCCCGACGTGGCGTGCATAATATAGTCTGCGACTATATAACAAAGTAATATATAACTTTTTTATACTAATTTTATTTTTAAATTTATATAGATTAAAGTTTGTTATATATTATTTTTTTTTTTTAGAAGTATTACTATCGGTAGTAACCGATGCCATGGCCTCTGTGGCCTCCGCCGTGTTGAAGCACACGGGGGCCACTACAAGCGGGTACCAGTGGCGAGGGGGCTCGAGGAGGGGCCGAGGTCGTGGCAGGGGAAGGGGGAGGGTAGAGTAGGTTTTAATTTTAGATTCATTTAATTTTTTATGTTATTTATTAATGTTTATGTAATTTTTTATGTTATTTATGTTAAGTTATAGTTAAGTTATTTAATAAGTTATTGATAGTATGTAAGTTATAGTTATGTAGATAGTAAAGTCCAGTTCAACGGACTGTCATCCACCTTCTATTTACATTGTTTGGCAGGTGGAATGATGGTGTTTTGACGGGTGACCATTCTAATATATCGTTGCACTGGACTTGATAAGTTGTTGCGTTTTATTATTTTTTAATAAAAAAAAACAAATAAATAGTTTATTATTTATACTGGATTGCCTGTATTATTCTAAAAGTGAAAGTCTTTTGAGAAAAGTGTGAAAGGGTTTTTTAACTTTAATAATATCCTAAAGGCAGGCTATAGACTGCGCTATATCTGTGTTATACTTGTATATTGCTCATTGAATTAAACTAAACGCTATAAAAATACGCAATGAAAATCTAAGAACAATGAAAACGTTTCAATGTTCTAAGTTGACAATACACAAATGTTCACAGTAGCTTCCAATTTCTCATAAGTAAATAAATAAAAAATCCATTAAACTTTATTTTTTTGTAGTAAGCAAGTGGAGCGTTTCTATAGATAATTTTAACTCATACTTACTACTGGTAAGAGATGTGTTGATAAATGATTGAATAGTTTTTATTTTTTGAAAGAGAGTCTCAAAGAAGTTTTTCCGTTAGTTGTTCTGTAATATATCTGAGTGAACAAAAAATAAAAATAAAATGTTTGTGATATTTAAACATCATAAATCTAAAGCTTCCATGGAAGATCATTTATATATTTGTATATGTGATGTTCATTGGTGTTTCTGAAATGCAATAAAACTCTATAGTAATAACACGTATATATTATATATAATTATATCTTAACAAAATATAAAAATATTGATATTGGAATCACAAACAAAAAGCATTAAGAATTAAAATCTACTGTATTCGAAATTGGTTATTTGTAATCTATTATTTAATTTTTAGTCAAACCTCAGGCTTCATAAGTTGACAGCGAAAGGGAAAATAATTATTACGACAACAATGAGAAAACGTAATTATAAAATTATCTAGAATTATGAAATTTTTTACTCCATTTTATTTCTCTCTTCAGAAACACTAGTATTAGTAAATTCTTCTGCGGCGGCCTCTGCTAATATAGTATGTGTAGCCGTCGGATAAGGGTAGGGTGTCGAGGAGGCGGGTATAGGGCATATATTTCTCTCGTAGGTTCTTTTTTTCTGTAATAATTAGACAATTAATTTTAAAAAATTATATGAAAGCAACGTTTACCTATATTCTCCACAGGTTGGCAGTCTATTTTTGGAAAGAGCGGTACCAGAGTTGTATCAAAGTAGTAATATCGTCTTCAATCTTAATTTCCTAAATACAATATAATAAAGAATATATGATAAAAAAATATTAAATTACTATGACAAAACATTTGTCACAATCAGAAGATAATGTTGCTGAAAAAAGAATTTTATTTGTTTAAGAATCATCCAGGACTTGAGAGGCACTTGTCAGAGCGAAAATCAGTTTTTTGTAAATCGCGAATTAATTACATCAACTTTCTCTAAAAAATTCTTAATAAATTAACATAATAATATCTCATATTTATATCATGAACATTTATAACGAAAACTGATTTTACGAGGTTATGCTGTTTTAAATTAATATAGCATATTTAAACAAAACAGACATGGTCTGTTGATTTGCTATTTTTAAAGATAAACCATACATTTCCATATCACATTGAAAATAAACCATGAAATATAAATTAAAGAATTAATTGTGCTTAGTAGCCACATAGCAAAATTATATGTTTTACAGATAAATATGAAATTGTATAGTTTACTCTCCCAGAGAGACTTTTATATTTAAATATATATTTAAAAATATATATAAAACTAGAAAAGGGATTTTCATTGAGAAAGCGAATGATTAATAGTAAGCCATGCCAATAGCACAAGGCACTTCTACAATTATCTACTATTTACCACTCACTAATCTTTATACTCCGACTTTTGATACCTCAAGACTTATTAATAGCAAAAGTTGCCTCGCCGTATGAAAAATCCGTCACCCATTGCAATAAGTAATTACATGCATTATAACAAATTGGCCATTAAGCTAGGTTTAATCACTTATCGCATAAGATGACTCTAATATATAAAGATATCACGTAGTGAAATCTTTTGGGGGGCGGGAGATCATAACCTAGTATCTGAATCGAAGTGCGTCAAAAGTTTTGGTTACAGTCGGGCCGGATAACCCCTGGATGCATGTTGAGCTAGAAGTGTGAGTAAACTGATGTTTTATTTGCTTGCAATGCAAAACTCACTGCTCATACTATTTGAATACTACTTTGCTCATTTGTAATTTTGTTTATGTTAAATAGGTTTGTCCTAGTATTTTAAGAAAATTTAGCATTTTTCTAAGAGCAATAAGTATACATCTTCTAAAGTGTTATCAAACCCAGACATTCTAGTTATGCGATTATCATCACATTTCCACCATTGATCGTTATAATTAACTATAGATGTATAATGACCAGATCCAATGGTGTTTCCATGATGCTTAACAACACTTTTTACTCGGAATATTTGCTCATCCAAAATAACACTTTCAGAGGCAAGATTGTAAAATTTGGTATTTATCTTATTCCCTTGAGGGCCAATTCTCTGAAGACATACTACCAAATATTTATGGCATATAACCACTGAGCGTATTTTTAGATTATTGTTACAGTATGGGCATAATCTATCAGAGTCTTTTAGCATTAACATTGAATTAAAATCAATTAAATTGCCACAGTTTTCAGGAAAATAAAGAAAATGAGTGTATATTATTTGTTCATTTTCATTCATATTAATATTACAGTTTTGACAATTTAAAAGTTCATGACCATTAGCTTTTATGAAAATGCTAAAATCATCTGCATCTAATCTTCTGATTAAAGATTGACAAAATGATTGAGCGTCCATTTGTTGATTTACAGCAAAATTTTCACCATTTCGACCAGACACCAATTGTCGAACTTTTAATGTGGAATTAATTTTGGTCAGCATAATATCATTTAGAATACTGTTTAGCGCTGTATTTCGCTTTGAAATGGAAAAGCGAAATTCAGGTAAACATAAAAATGACTGTACGATGCTATTTGCATAACATGATACCATATCGGTATTTAATAAAGCAGGCGGTTTAGTAAATAAGTTGGGGTTGTTTTCGTCATCTGAACTAATATCTACTACCATATTATCATTATTATCTTCTACACTTTGGTAAGTAGAGATACCCAATGAATTTTGTGTTGGTAAAATTTGCATTTGCTTGGTATTAAATTTTAGTTCAGTAGAGCCTTTTGTAGATTGTTTATTTTTATCAACGTTTTTTACCTGCTTGGGAATAAAACCTTTATCATAAATACTAACCACTAGTGATTTATGGTGACTATACACAGTATTGTAAATATTGTAACTCAAATTATTAAAATTACTTAAAAGCCAATCAATTTGAGTTTTTGATTTTGTAGTTGATTCGCCAACGCTCAGTTTGCAACTTAAACCTTTAGATATTAAACAATTTTTCAAACCATTTTCATTTTGATTGATAATATCTTAATTAAAATCACCGATGATTAGGATATCACTTTGTTGATCAATAATCTCTTCCAAACAAAATTTAGCATGTGCAATGCTCAATTTTGGGGGAATATAAACTGCTATGACATAAATTTGCTTGAAACACTATACCACAGAAATCTTTGGTGTATTTTTTCACTGACTTTATTTTTGCTGATACATTTTTTTTCTTGAAACAAATTATGCCAAAGGGTTTACTTACAGTTTGCTCGTTAATCAGGTTGGCAAACACTTCAAAATCATTTATTTTTAAATTTTGTTTCTTTTTAAGTAACCAGGTTTCAACAAAAATTAGGAAATGTGCGTCTTTAAAAATGGGATTATTTTTTATAAAATTAAAATTTTTTGGTAGACTTTGCACATTTTGATAAGCAATAATGTATTTGACATTAGAATCATTAAGATACTGAGTGTCATACCTGGATGTTATAAGTTTGTTTTCTTGCATATTTACCAGTTCTTTATAAGCAGCATCCTTTTCGGTTGCCGGTTTAGGGGCCTTAAACTTACCAATGATGTAGAGGCCACTTAGCTTTGTGGCCCGACTACAAGCAACATAGGTACTGGTTCTCGTCATGCGATTTCCAATGTGAACAGCCACCTGTTTGTAGGTGGCACCTTGACTCTTGTGGATTGTAATTCCTTCACTGATTACAAGAGGAAACTGAAGACGCTCAACGTGAACATTGCTGCCTTTTTGAATTTTAACAGCTCTGGCAGCTCTTTCTATGGGCGTCCAGGTGTATAACACACCCATAGACTTCCTAAGGGATTCGTTTCTCTTGCGGCATTCCTGGCCTGACTTGGAATCGAAGAACTCCATCCACACTCTGAATGGAATTTTACTTCGGTCATAGTCTATTTGACGTAGGATGCCTGTTGCACCATTGACTATTCCATTACTGGTGTCCACATTCATTGAAATCATATATTTGGCATCTACCTGCAATATTAAATTTAACATTAGGCCAAAACTCTCCCCCTTTTTTAAGCTTTTTGCGTGTTCCAGAAATAAATGTTTTAGTCGTTCTGAGCAACTCCCTTTGAGTACGTCTCTGGCTTGACTTACGGCTCGCTCGGTTTTAAATGTAGACAGTTTCATTTCATTGAATGCATCTACTTCTGCATTGGTGCAAAATAAATGCATAGTGTCTTCAGGAATTTGGTCAATACTGTCGACTTCCCTGGACTTGATCAATTGCACATCTTCGTCGGTCATTTTACCAAACGCCATATTATTGAGGGCAACTGCAAAAGACTTATCTTCACTCTGTCTCATTATTTCTGAAAGTTCAAAATAATTAAAATGATCCCAGAGATACGTTCCGCATAATTCTTTATACGGATTTGTTTTTACTGGGCAAAAAATATACATATCCCTTACTGGGGGTAATTGACGATTATCGCCGCATAAAATTATTGAAATATTTCCAAAGATGGCGTCAGATTTAAAGATTTGCTGCAATCTACTGTTAATATGGTCAAACAATCTGGCGCCAACCATGGAATAATCATCTATGATAATTAATTTTAAGTCATACAAATTACAATATATAGTATTAACGGTGTCATGGTGTAACGGAATTAGTTCTTCACCATACTGACTAACGGGTAACGATAATGCCGCATGTAAGGTTATACCTCCGATATTAAATGCCGCTTTACCTGTAGGCGCACAAAGTAACACTTTTAAACTTTCAGGATTATTTCCCGGTATTGAGTTAAAATGGCGCAATAACGACTGGGTTATTGCCGTAATCAGGTGACTTTTGCCTGTACCTGCTGGACCACTAAGTGTGCAGTAGAAAGTTTCCCCTTCAATTAGACTGTCTTGCACGACATTAAGGAACTGATACTGCTTGTGATTCAGTTTGCTTATGAGGGCTTCATACTCTGAATCGCTTATCTGATGAGGCGTTGGAAAAGCGATATGTTTTACTGGCGCTTCGTCGTCTTTCTTATCGATGATGTGATTGAATGGATCATAAATGGGGTTGTCTAGTCCATAAGGCATAAACTCATCATCGATTTCTCCACCGAATCCACCATCGTCTAATTGATTTGATCGGTCTTCGGCAAGTTTCAGTGCTTCGTCGATTACCTGTTCATCTAAGACATTGAACTTTTGTCGATTTGCAACAATCTCTTGGTATCGATCTTTGTATATGGTCTGTTGATCAATGTTCTCATTTTCAACTTCATCCACTTCATTTCTCCATGGGATGTATAGCATTATTTGTTCCCTATAATAGTAAGAGGGTCTTGCTGAAGTCCATAACTACGGTAGGCTAAAATTTTAGCATGACCCCTTTTAACTAAAACGCCACTTCCATCTTTTAAGGGTAAACCATTAGTCTTTGTTTGTGCTTGTTTCTTAAAGAAATCATAATAGGCCGCAAACTCAGCCAAACATATGTTTTCCATCTCATCAGGCCGCTGTTCATAGTGTTCTATAAGACCATCACAATAAATATTGGGATCGTCATTGTCCATTTCTTTAAGTTGTGCTAATGGTTTCAACATTTTTGTCCTTTCCCTGATTGGATTTGTATGGATGTATACATAGGAGGTACAGGTGTTATGCATTGGTAGTTGTAACACGCTGTAGGCGGCTTCCTGGGCACTTACTTCGCTCGCATTTAAGAAAGCTGCTGCAAGAGATTTAAGTTTGCCCTTAACATCTAAATTACCTTTTTTAATTTCTTCCATAGTCTTCATTAAAATATCAGATACACCTCTTTGGGACTTATTGATATAGTTGACTATGTAGGTGCAACAACCATATGGCTCAAAAACTAATTGAATGTCCATGTTGCTCTTCATCATGGAGAACATTTCAGCATTAAAGTTGTTAATAAATCCATCTTTTGGCAGCCTTTCTAAAAATAAAGTAGTTTTAAATATGTTGTGCTGTATAACATTAAGATACTCATCCTTAGACATACCAAGGTCAGCCAAAAAGTTTTCAAATGATAAATCTGGTTTATCCTTAAGCCTACGCATTATCATTAAAAACTTTTCAGACATGGCCTTACGTAAATCCGCTTCCTTGGTTTTGTCAATTTTTATTGGCGTTAGAATTACCGATTTATCCATTGGCAGGAATGGGATACCATACCTGCAAACTTTGTGTCCCCGCACTTCTTTTTGACACGATTTAGAATGATGATGCGTATTAAACTGAATTATATCACGGACACTTTCTAAATCACTATTACAGGTAATATACCTGTTCGCGAATTCGGCACACTCTTTGAAACTTTCTGGTGTTTCTTGGAATTTTGGAGCATTTGATAACCACAATAACCCGTGAACATGAGGAGACCCACGATGTTGAAATTCTATGCGGTAATAATGATGCTCTATGGGATTTTGTTTAAAGGGTCCATTTTGACTCTTCATATGTTTAAATAGCAGTTTGAACCGATAATCAAAGTATCTGGCACAAGTTATCGGATCTGTTCTAATTAAGCGAGTTTTTTCTAAGTAGGGCATACTCGCGGCCTCCTCTAGAGTAACATCTTTTTGATCAACAACTTGTGCTAATACCTTGATTAATTCGGGCCATGCTGTTTCGGCTGCTGACACGGTAAAAAACAGTGTGGGGATTCCAAATTGGCGAATCATACACAGTAATTTTGTCTTTTCGTGCTTCCAATAAGCAGGTGAACCTGCAATTCTACTAAGAAAATGGAATCCCATGTCACTTCGAATCAGCTGGTCTAGAAAATTTGCTTGTCTTACTTGTCCAGCTGTATATTTTCCATCCTCATTCCTCTTTTTTCTGAGACATGTTGCAATTGCACTGGATAATTGGATTAGTTGACGTTTTTTAAATGTATACAACAGATAGTCTGTCCTTGCAAATCGCCTGTCTTTGTGCTGGAGTTGTATTTTCGTCTGGTCAGAATAGGAGAATTTTGTAAGAAATTGCTTAGCATGTCCACAGAAAAGTGTAGGAAATGAGAGTTCATCGCTAAACTGGTCAAGCATCAAATGTATTAGCGTTTTACCTTCTCCTGGGGCAAAACAGATATTTTCTAGGTTACATTTGTCAAGCAAAGTTTCTTGGCCCCCAGGATTTAAAGGCTCTTCTTCTTCATCTAAGAATTCCTCTAAATTGTATATATTGTTTTTTTCAATTGAAGATTCTTTTTGAATATTTTTATCGTCATTCTTAGATTCTAGGGGCACTTCCATTGTTTCGAAAAACGCATTATCGAACAATTCTTCAAAATTTTCACTACACACTGTTTTAGAATCCAGTTCCACCACTTTTGAGCCTTTATTTAAGATCTGTGCAGAGGATTCTACTTGAGATCTTAAGTAGCCATTAATATTTTTTTCCCAATCATCTGATTGCTTTATGCCTTCTTGTATGTAAAGAGGTTGTTGACACAAAAATTTTGCCGCTTTTAGAACAACTGCGGGCCGTATGGTTTCCAGGAGATAATCATTTTTATAATTCATTTTTCTCTTGAGCTTAACCTGAATAGTTTGTGTCTCCTCTACATTTCTAGGCAATAATTTGGTCGAAGTATCTTTATTTATAGGGACATTGACTATTTGGCCAGTTATGTAACACTGTCGTGCATATCCTACCTGTCGGATTTGCATGAAAGGTAACCTGGCCGACACCATCCTTTCTTCAAGGATAGTCAGATCTTTTAGCTCAACTGGTATAGGGTGAACAATATTATGATTGCCGGACCAGAACTTTGGCAATTGTCCTTTATAAATATTTGTTGAGCAAGAGTTGCAAAAGAAAACCCCATCATTGCAAATTTGTGTAGTGAATTGGTTTCCAAATTTGTTTTCTAGCATTTGTAGATCTATTTTTCTACATGAAGTGGGAAACCATAATCGCAAACAACAACTGCAAACAATGGTGGGGCCTTCTCTTAATGCTAGTTCAAACTTGGTTGGGTGATTGGTTCTAGTAGGTTCTGGCTTCTTTTCAATTTTATCTATAGGTGATATTTTTTTAAAGGAATCATTAATTTCTTTCTTTTAATATTTTGTTTCTTTTGAGTGACAATTTTTGATGACAATGCATCATTGTCATCAATAACCGACAATGATTTTCGCTTATTAAACTGTGTTACAACTTCATTAAATTTTACCTTGCTGGTACTATCCTCTGGAACCATATCTTTGGGCAACTTTTGTTGCAAATTTATAGGCTTACCAGGAATTTCTAAATTTTCCTTTTTGTCACCACTGTCTTTCTTTACCATCTTGCTGGACATATATTTTTCTTTATTCTGGAGTCTTGTTGTTTTAGCAGACTTCTTACTCATTTTTGGCATCTAAAAATCCATTGAACATACTTTAATCATAATCCTAGCTTTATTTTTGTAATTAATTAATTTTAAATCTATATCGACCTGATGTTCTATAAGAATTTAAAGACTTTCTCTGATTTATGATTTTAGGTTTTATTAAGAATTGATATATATAGAACTTACAATATATAGAACAATACGATAAACTGAATGAATGAAATAAAGTATCTAGGCTTTATAATTAATATTAAAAAATTAAGTATCTTTCAATAAGATGTAAAAGATTGTAAAAGTTTTTTTTGTCAAGAATTTTCGAATATGTTTAGCCTTTTGCAAGGTTGACAATATTTAAAACAATTCTCTAGCTTCATTCTGAATATTGCTCTACTTTTTATATTTAACCTACAATTACATAATTAGTAAGAAGAGGAGGAATTCCTTTGTGTTTTCCTCAAAGTTGAATTGATTTCCATCTTGTAAAAACGAACAAAGCCTCAATAATGGTGTCATAATTTTATTTTAGTTATTAAAATAGTAATTTAAATGCAGTGTGTTGATATTTGCGATTTCATAATTTACTACTTAGTATTTCCTAAAATTAATAGTTTTTTAACAGTAAGAAACACAATAAGATTATTAATATTAGTAGACACACACATATGAGTAATAAAGGCACTTTTTAAAAATGTCAATAATTACCCAGGAATAATTTAAAAATTAACTTATATTACATAAATTAGCATAATTGTCATGAAGAATACTTTATATTATAAGATAAGACTCACAATAAATTATTGTAATTATTGTAATTAACTGCAAGTAGATTGACAACAATTAGTTTTAATTGATGCTTTAGGAATAACTTTTAAAGTTACCATAAATACTTTTAAAAACACCACTAGACTAAAAAAAAATTATATGTAAAAATGTTTCTAGTTTTGTTTCATACAATAAATTTTTTTACATTTTATGTAATTAAAAATTAATTTACACCTTCGAGTATGCATGTTATAAAATACCGTTAATTTAGATCCTTTAAAGCTCTAAGTAGTCTAACCTATATAACCTATATATGAAAACTCTAAAGAAAAGAAGAATCGAATCAGACCTATAGCATGCACATCTTTTACATCTGTAATCATATATTTAGGATAATGGATTTTAAAACTGTGTAAAAGTTATAATATTGATAATATATAATTTGGATAAAACTTACCTTTGCTTTTGTAGATTGGAACTATGGAAGACAAATACTATAGGATGCAATGAGTAAAATTTTTCCAAAAACCTTGCTTACTTGCTTGGTTTGTCAATGGAGCACAGCACTTTTAGATCTAATCAGTTTAATAAGTGTTGGGTGCTTCAGAATCTAGAAATGAAAGAATATAAATGTCTAACTAAAAACTGTTCTAATATTCCTCAAAATTAGCACAAAGGACACATTAAGAAATTCCAAAGGAACTCCAACTACTCTTATGATGCAAAAACGGAATATAAAATGAATGTTTAAATTGTCTTTTTTACCTATCCATATTTATAATATAAATGGTTTTTAAAATTACTGTGTGGTCATTAAGCAATTCACCTACCCAACGATTATCAGATTTTTTTTGATTGCTTAGCAAGCTTACCTTAAATCGATTATATTAAAAGAAAAAAATCCTTGAATGAACCACTTTTAAAAAAAAAACGATAATTTACGTTGTATTCGACCATATACAAATTTGTTATGCTTCTATTTACTTATGAACACAATAATATTAGAAATATACTATGGTATTATCATGGGCTAACGACTTTTCTATTGATCTAAAATATTTTTATTTTGTTCCTCTATTAAGTAAATAAAAATATAACAATATAAAAATAAGACTTTTTGTTAACCACATTGTCTTGTTTACTTTTAGAACGTTGACGTTTATAGTGTCAAATATCAAATTATTAACATATCCTGTTCCGAAAAATTGAACAAAATCTTCCACATTGACAGATAATATAACTTATGACAGATAATATACTTAAATTAATATAAAAACTTACCTTTGATTTTGTAGAATAAAACTAACTGGGCGAAACAAAATCTAAAACATTCAATGAGCTAAATCTGTCAAAACACTGCTTGTTTATGGACTTTAAAGAAAGCAATCGCCAGCACAATAAAACTTAACTGCTTACGCCTCCAAATCACTTACCTAAAAATGACAAACAAACAAACTTATAACTAAAACCGATTAATATAACTTCGAAATAATTAATATTTCTCAAAATAAGCACAAAATAAACCTTAAAAATTTCCCGAAAGAAATTTTATAACGCTTATAATGCACAAAGGAATCTAAAATGAATGTTTATTTACGCTGGTTACCCCGGATACCGCTCCATATACGTTTATTTGTCAAAAGCACGGTTAACTTTGTCCTTGTATTTTAAGGTGCTTCTATGTAGCGATGATTTAATGGAGTGATTCGCAACAGCGACATTTAAGCGTCGTCGTCACTGACGAACTTTTTTTTGCTAGGTTTGGGTTATTTTATTATGTTCATTTTAGGATTTTATGAATAGGTTTCTGGGTTTTTGTATATAATATTAATGTTATAATATTTAATGTTATTATTGTAATATTTAATATTAATATTATAATAATAGTTGATGTTAACCATTTTTGCCTTCAATGGTGTTTGAGATTCGTGGTGACCATCAACGTAAACTTGTCAAACGCAATATTTTTATAGAAGCATTTTTTAAAATTTAGATTTCCTTTATCAAGTCTAATTTCTTTTTTATTTATAATTTAATCGACATAGTGAAGAAAATGCTTTTCTTATAAAAATGTTAAAATACAAAATGTTAGTAATTATTCAAGAGCTACTAAACAACGTTAATGGTCAGGGATCATGACTATACATTTAGTTGAAAAAAACTTATTTCTTTGCATTTTTTGATTTTGAAGCAAAATCCGGGCTCAAAAAGAGCATTTTTTCAAAATATGATCCGAATTAAGAATTTCTTTTTTTGTGGTTAAAAACCATTGAAAAACTAATAAAGAAGCTCTATGACAAAATTTTCCACGATTTATACAAGGGCCATAATATAAAGGGAAAAATTAGATCCCATAAGAGTCTATGTATAGGGATAAGACAACCGGGTTTTTACGTCGATTTTTAAAATTTTTCAGTTTTATTTCGAAAGCCAATTGTAATAAAATATAAAAAGAATTAACAGGAGGAGAATAAGGAATAATAGAAACCATCAACGAATTGAATCGAAGCTATAGAAGTCGAGATATTAGTAAAAATGTAAAAAAAAATTAAAGAAATCTCGTTTTTGCCCACGGTACCATTTTTTTTCTTAAAATTAAAATCGACAAATCATAATGTAAGCCCTATGATGGCAATATCCAGTAAAAAAAAACCAAGAAAAAAAAAATTAAAAAAAAAGTTAAATTAAAGCCATTAAAAATTTCGAAAAAACGGTTTTTATTTTTTTCTAAATAAACTATAACTCTGACAACTTTTTATACGATATTATAAAAATTACGATAATTAAATATTACGAGGTATTTAAATGTTAAAACTAATTGATTATAGCTATCACAGATTCGGAGAAAATTGGAAAAAACTATTAATCATAAATATTGAATTATCAAGAGCCCTATGGAAAAATTTCAACTTTTTATTTTTCTATCTTGTACTACTTCAGGATACCTTTCAAAAAGGTTATTATCGATTTGACTCTAAAATGAACAGAAAACCTATTTCTTTGCATTTTTCGATTTTCGAACAAAATCCGGCCCAAAATGAAAATTTTTTCAAAACATGCTCCAAATTCAAAATTTCTTTTTTCTGGCTAAAGACCATTCAAAAAGTAATGAAAAAGCTTAATGACAAAATTTTTTAAAATCTATAATAATGCTACAATATTATGAAAGAAGATAAGTTCCCTTTAAAGCCTATGTATTCGAACAGATGATTTTTTAATATTTTTTTTGAATGGCAAATTTAAGAAATAATTTAACTAATTAAGATAAAAGGAATAGGGTAATACAAAATATTATCTACAAATATATACATATCATCTAATAGCAAATTTCAATCAAATAGGAAATTTTGATAGTCACGTGACCCTAGAACTTAATATTTTAAAATTTTGTAAGAAATCAACAATTGCATCCTAAATAAACCCCAAATTCCAAATTTGAACCCAATCGGATCAATAGCAAAAAAGTTATGGAAGTCACGTGACTTTAAAATTCAATATGTCAAATTTCTGTCATAATTTATTACTTGCATCTTAGATAAAGCCCAAATTCCAAATTTCAACCCAATTGGATCAATAGCAAAAGAATTATCAAAGTCACGTGACTTTAAAATATAATTTGACAATTATCTGTTAAAATTTATTAATTGTATCCTAAATAAAGCATAAATATTAAATTTGAACCCAATCGGACTCATAGCAAAAAAGTTACAATAGTCACGTGACCCGGAAGTGAAATGTCAAATATCTGTGAAAAATTAATAATTGCATCCTAAATAAACCCCAAATACCAAATTTCAATCAAATCGGACAAATAGGAAGAAAGTTAAGGTAGTCACGTGACCTTAAAACATAGTCATGTCAAATATCTGTAAAAATTTATTAATCTTATCCGAAATAGGTACTAGGTACCAAATTTCAACCAAATCGCACCAATACCAAAAAAGTTATGATACTCGACTAACCTTAAAAATCAATAATTTCAAAAAAATTTTATTTATATCCCAAAAGCAATGTTTAAGAATTGTTAACATATATTAATAATAAACTAAATAGTAAAAGCTCACCTAATATCTAAATTTTTATTTTAAATTAAATAGATCATTACGACTGACCCGTGTATATATTCGAATAATTTTAATAAAATAATCGGGCAAATTTCAATTCGTCTCACCCCGGTATAAAACCACTGACTTTTCAAAAAAACGGCATTTTTCGAAGACGTCAAAATGTTTGCCGAATTTTCCTGGCCGCAATACACAATTTCCCCAAATGATATGCACAGATTCGGAAAGCCCATTCATTTTCTGATTCGGTGCTTCCTTTCCCTGATCGTTTCCGGTTCATTTTCATTCATAATTTTACAAAAAACCCAACCAAGTCCCGGCCACCTGTCACGAGCAAAAAATTTGTACCCACCATGCGTCAAAGTATTGTTCCCACTAGCCATTTCATCAGAGTTTAGGTTGACACCTCCAATTACCTGCAAAAACGCAAAAAAATGGACTTTTTTCATAAAATCGCATTTTTCGGGTACTTGTACTATCGCTGGAACCCTGAAATTTTAGTATGTGTTGTAAAACAAAATTTCGGATCTTTTAGATGATGTCTGATCTTTTCACCATGTACAGGGACGTGGCAAATGAATTAAACGCGAAAATTCGAATTGCTCAGAACCTATTAATGTTGGAAGATTGTAATTTTACATAAATAATGGGGTTATTAAAGTATTTAATGCCTGAGAATATAAATGGTCCAGGTGCCACTACGAAAAAGTTATTAAATAAAATGTGATTTTCGGGTCGGACCTTCATGGGTAAAGTTCATTATTGCTCGCCCTGTATGGTTCCCAAAAATTTCGGTTATATGCCATATGAAAGGTAAAAGATGAAGTTATTTTTTGAAAAAAAAAAATTTCCCAAAATAAGTATCGTTTGGCGGAAAATCTCAAAAAACTGAAAATGCTAGAACTCGTAAAATAAATTTTTTACAAAAAAAAGCTCCAAGTATGTTAAATCTCTTATAAAATGAAGTCTTTTCGCCGAAACACTTTTTTTATAAAAATTTTTTTTTAGCCTCTGGAGAAGTTTGAATTTTTTTTTTAGTCACTTTTGTTCGCTTATAACAACTCACCCTGTATACCGATCGGGCCCAAAAAGTATACAGACATGAATTACTATAAAGTCTTTTAGGCCTAAAAATTTCAATTTTTTTGACAGCGTTAAAATTGAGATCTCGTGCAAAAATGAATTTTGACCCGTTTTTTTACGAATTTTTGACTTTGAGACAGTACCGCTCCGTTTGGTGGTACCGGAAAAGGTACTGGAAAAAAAATTGTTTACGGATCCATCATTCCCAATGTGTTGAGAGACCCTATGCCAAATTTCATCGTTTCGCTAGCCATACAGCCAAAGATATGAATTTTTATTTCCAAAAAAACACGATTTTTCGGACCCGAGGTCGCGTGCATAATATAGTCTGCGACTATATAACAAGTAGACGCTTCGCGTCTACTTTAGTCCGTGGGGACCAGTAGAAATTTTAAAAATTTTTGTCAGTACTACAAAAAAAAAATCTCCAAAATTATCCAAGGAGTGCCCTAAACACGCAGTGGGGAAGAGACCTGCCGTATCCTCATAAGGCTCTGAGTTCAAACCTTAGCCTCGGCATGGTGCTCTACCCAACTTTTTCTTTTTTTAGTACTTCGAAAAAATTAACATCTATAGTAAATCCAAAAATCTCATCCATTATTCTCTAAGAGACCAACATACAAAATTGACGAAACACAAAGTCACGGTCTCACAACATGTAATTAAATGGGCTACACGTGTTTCGCTCTAGTTAGAGCATCATCAGGCCTTTAGAAGCCATCCACACACTTATGCTGTAACTGATGATGCTCTAACTAGAGCGAAACACGTGTAGCCCGTTTAATTACATGTTGTGAGACCGTGACTTTGGGTTTTTCTTTGTTTTTCATCAATCTATAGTAAATACAGAGAGAAAAGGGAAGGTCTTATTATATATTATAATCAGAATTAAATATCATTGAAATATTACTTACTTATTTCTGGGTATCATGCTTCAGAGAACCATGATGTGTTACAATACGCTTCGTTCTCAAGAACTCTTAGTATTCATATTACTTACAATTCTCAATTGTACAAATTAATCAAACATATAAGTTAAGTAGTAAAAGACAATTATTCAAAAGCAGCTATACAAATGAAGTAATCGATGATTTTATAGTGGAAGGAAAACACGTATTTTTATACCGCGTTAATGTTTGTTTTTATATATTTTAAATACTAATGAACTGGGTTTACATTCATATTATTCTTAACAACCCCTACTGAAAACAACTTCATATATTAAAATTACCACTAGTATAAGTGTTATTTTTTTTACAAATAATTTCAAAACACCCTGTATATCACGATGATTATTATTGTACATATTATTTTTTTTACATATGCTCTTAAAACTTATTTGTTTTTAGGAAAGTTTGTTTTACAATACCATTTGGTTCAATAGCAAAAAAGTTACAATAGCCTCTGTATTATTATATTGATGATATAAATCAAACCTTTTAACCACTAACCTTTAGTATTCAAAATTTCAGTAAATCATTCATATACAACAATCTGCATTTTAATATTACTATTAGATAATATTAGTAATTATTTATCGAAGAAAAAAAAAATTGACAACGTCGGCACCCTTTGGCATGAATTATCCTAATTGCTTTAAGGTGAATTTACACATGTATGCGTTTAGTGGCGCCAACGGTCGCGTCAGTTCTATTTGCATGCCAGTAATAAAGGTTCATACTACTGCTAAAACAGAAATATTTGTCATGACAGTTTCATTTTCATATAGTACGTAATATGTCAGTCGAACTTCGCGAAGCCTGCAAAACAGTCGCTAAATTTTCAGGAGAAAAAAAATCTCTACCAAACGAAAAGACCGTGTGTAAATTGAAGCAAGTATTGGCTGTCGACTTATATCCTGCAAACTACAAAAATTATCTTCGAATGAAAAAACAACATTTTGTAATTTTTCTAGATTGTGTGAAGTCACGTATTATGAAAATGGACACTCACCTGAGAAACGCGTTAACACCATAATTGAAATTGGAAGTCATATTAAAATATCTTACAACAGGAGATTCTTTCACTTCATTGCAATATACATTACAAGTAGATCCGACTCTTCTTGCTGCAGACTGGAACGAAAATTTCTGTCGTGAGTATTTTTGTTATTATACGAAAGGTTTGAATTTCGGCATAGTGTTATATTCATGACTGGCAGAGGCGGAAGGTGGTTGTAGTTGCTGAGCATTACATCAAATGCTCCCAAATCCAACCCAACCCAACCGTATAAGATAAGAGTGTATGTACGCTATCGATTTCAAAGCGACTGTTTCCAGTAGCTTATTCAACGAACAAACCACCGACCTCCCAAAACAATCAAACTCATTGTCCTCTTTTGTATTAGGCTTTACATATAATTTTTGAACAATTTCCTGTAGCCCTTGTAAAGTCTACTTAGTGCCACTTGGCAATTTAGTAGGTTTAAAGTTAATATTTGAAGCACTGGATTTTTGGCTGCAAACGGAAGACCATCTGATGGACGAGTATTTTCAAAAAGCAGTTTCTTCCACTTCCAAAATGGAACAATAGTAGAAGGTTTATGGAGAGAAGAAGTACAAAGTGGCTCACTCAGAGATTTAAGATCAACTGCAGATAGTCAGTCGTAACCATTCGAGAAATGCTGCGCAGCTCAGAAATAAATAATCTGATTGGTTTATGGGTGATGGGTCTGTCCCTTGGTAAATGGAAATGATAAATAATTAATAATTTAATATTTTGGCTCCTGTTAAAACCGTGAAAATAAAAAGATCCTGGTTAACCGACAATATAGTATTAATGATAAAGTTAAAAAAAAATGCATACAGTAGCTGCAAAAAAATCTGAAAATGCCTCTCATTGCGATTATTATAAACAGTTGCGCAATTTAACGAATATAGGGTTAACAATTAACAACGAAGAGAAGAAACTAATGGAAATTAATACCTTTTTTTTGTAATTTTCTTTTTTATATATTAACATTTTTATAAAAACAATAAAAAAACTGTTTTGTTTCCGAATTATTTGCTTTTAAAACAATCACTGTAAATGAAGTAAAGGAACACCTATTGGCCATTGAGTCTCTTGCAGTGGTATCAGATTTAATTAATATCCAGATGATAAAAATGTGGTCTCCGAAAGTTTTGCCTTTTATTTGTCATATAATTAATTCATGCATTCTTGAAAATATCTTTCCCACTGCTTGAACAATTGCCAAAGTAAAACCGTTACAAAAAAAAGGAAAGTTGCAGTTGCAGTTGATTATAATGATTTACGCCCAGTCAGTATATTATCATGTTTATCAAAAATTTTAAAGAGGGTAATGAATAAATAAATTAGACAACATATAAACAAATTTAATCTTCTGCCAGAACATCAGTCAGGTTTCAGGACTGGGTATAGCTGCGCAGCATCCTTAGTAAATATAACCGATGATTTATGTAGGGAAACTGATAAAGCCAATACCACCGAACTAATCCTTTAAGACTACTTAAAGGCGTTTGACACTATTAATTATGAGATACTGCTGTCCATTTGACATTTTGTTGGATTTTCAGAGGAAGCAATAGCTTTTACAGAAAGTTTTTTAAATGAGAGGAGCCAATATGTTAAAACGTCTTTGGGGCAGTCGGAGCAAGGTGCAATTAAAAACGGGGTACCACAAGACTCAATTTTGGGACCGCTTTGGTTTTCTATTTATACGTGTAATATTGCTTTATGCATTGATCATGAAAAAGTTCATCAATATGCCGATGATAAGCAAATGTTATACTTTTTTAAACCAAAAGAATGGGAACTTGCTGAAAAATGTATCGAAGAGGACCTAAAAAATCTTGTTAAATATTTCAGAAAAACACAATTTGCAAATTAACCCAAATAAATCTGTGTTATTATTTTTTAGAAAGAACAAAAATCATGTAAAAAATCAGATGCAAATAATTATGCAGAGGAATCAGTTAACCAGTTCAAACTGAGCACGTAATTTAGGTCTTCTGATGGATACTGATCTTCGTTTTGGAGAGCATGTTAATTTGAATATTAAGAAAGCGTATGGTTCCCTAAGGTTGCTCTACTCACATCGGCACTTGCTCCTCGTGCAGCAGAAAATGCAACTCACATGCAATTATTATCACCAAAACACTGCTTTACCTTTTAAATAAAATTAGATATAGGACAGATGTGCCAGATGAACATAAATGTAAGGTTTAGAAATTTAATAACTCCACCAGAACATACCACCGCAATATAAAGAGGTTTTTCTTATAACGTCTTTTGCTTATACAATAGACTCTCGCCTCATCTTAAAAGCCTTACTGTTAACCGGTTTAAAAAACATCTAAAGATGCAGCTTTTTTTTTGTTGTTTGTTTTAATTTTGTTCTTATTATTTGTATCTTTGAACCAGTAAAATAAAAAATGTAATTAATTACTTAAAAGGCACTACTTTTCAACTATTACAATTTGTTAGTGTGTACTATTGATATACATGTAATTATGTTCTATTGTTGTCGTTTTTTTGTGGTTGGTTTTTTTAAATATCTCTAGTTTTGAATTATTTATTCTTCCTTACACATCTTACATGGATGTATTAATACCTATTTCAAGTATTCATAGGATGTAGAATATATTCAGGTACTGAACCCGAACTTTTATAAATTGTCTTCCAGTTTCTTTCTTTTTATGTTATTCTAATTTAACTAAGTTTATTATTTATTATTGTAACTCTTAATATTAAATTAATGCAAATAAATTTTATTATTATTATAATCAATAAAATGTAATAAATAAAATAATTTGAACTCGCAAAGTTTCCGATTTCGTTCTGATTCGTTTCTCGACAATCTTAACTTTTATAAGAAATACTATCTATATACATCCTATAAGCACGTAAGAAGTATACAAACTTTCTTGGACAAATCGATGTACACACGTGCAAATTTAATTTACTGGCGCACGAATTTTTACTGGTGCAATTAAAACTCACATGTGAATTCACCATTATGTACAGGCACTAACATGTTATTTCGCCGGTCAGGTCAGGTGATCAATATCGATAAATAACATTATCAATAACGTGATCAATAACAATCTCCTCATTGGTTGGTTTGATTTTGGAGATGAAGTGGATGTGGAAACCACAGTTTCTGTTCAGTTCGGTTGAAATGGCGGAACAAAGCGCAGTAAGTATTAATTTTTGATTTTATTTGCGAAAAACGCATTTTGAAATTTTTTGCTTAAATCTTCAAAACTAGCGAAGTTCTATGCTGTTAAAAGCATTTTGGGACACCTGGTGTATATTAAGCAAGTATGTTTTAATGTCCGCTTAGTTCTGATTTTAAGTAAAAGCGGATACAAATGCAGATATTTTTGTGTTACCACAACAATAATGAGTAATAGTTTAGGATCAATGAGAAGAACTGTTCAAATTATTTATTTTTTGATGCTTATCTTCGTTGCTACCTATTAGAGTTAAAGCAGCGCGGTTTTTACGCTACTTTTTCATAAAATATAATTAATAGTGACAGAGATGATGGCAGGAAAATTTGACACTCTGTACAATATTTTGACTAGGCTGGCATTATTATTTTAATTTTTATTAAATTTGTCACATTTTTTTTATAGATTGTCAATGAGCCTGAGGGTATTGCAGTTGATGGTGAGTAATTCAAATTAAATCAGTGTTTTTTGTTATTTTAAAAATGTAAGCAATATCGCATAATAGGTTTAACATTTTTTGATATCTTTTCTTTCTTGGTTATTATAGATCCTCCATCGGGGACCGCCACCCCTGAAGCGACCGCCGCCCCTTCGGCGACCGTCGCCACCACTACCGCCGCCACCACTGCTGCCCCTTCAGTGGCTACCCCTGATAGTAAGTAATTTAATCCGATTTTTTTAATTGTGATTTTATCAATATAAGCAAAATTGTCATTTGGCTTACCCATTTTATTTTAAGAAAAAGAAAGTGGTAACAGGTCAACTAATATTTATATCATTTTTTAATCTTTATAGAAATTATTTTTAACAATTTTTTGTTTCATATTTTATAGATATTGAAGATAACCATGTCTATTTAGGCTGAAATTTAATTTTATAGTCAGACATAATGATAACTTTTAAGAAAGGAATGGTAAAGCCATAACTTTTAAAAAATTTTCGCATATAGATTAATATGATATGCCAGTCATAATAAATTCATTTTGTCATATTCTTGAATTTGCCAGAAATTACTCTAGCTTTTGAATGTTACATGACATATATATGTTTTTTCAGAAGTACATTCTTCATATTTTAAAAGTCAATAATTAAATTTTTTTTTGTATACAAAAGGGTTTAAATAGTAGATAGAGTATACCAATATCCTTTTAAAAAAGTCCTTTTCAAATGTCATTATAACATATAGGTCAAATGTATTTAACATTGTATAGAATTTTTTATGACAAAATTAGTATAATAATTATGTTAACTTACACAATATACTTGTTATGATTACAAGCTTAAATATGTATAAGTATGATATGTCTTGTGATTGTGAAGAAAACAACATTACAAACTCTTTCGAGTCTTGATAACCAAATTATTACAAACTTTAAGGGGTAATTTAAAGGTTTGCCTATGTACAGGTAATGGATATAATACTTTTCAGCTATGGCGATAACTATGTTTCAATAATTTTTCTTGTTTCAAGACATGTATTTTTTTATGATAATTTTTTAAAAAAAAAGTACGTTTAAAACCCTTCAAAATTACAACCATATATCATTCATCAAGTTCTTAACAATAATCTAAGCAATATAAATTACATCTAGAATAATGTAACTGACAGTTTATAGAGATTCCACAAGACCATTTTTTCCAAAACCCTATACTTTGGAAAATCCAGACATACACACCATTTATGGCATATTTATATTAGTTCGAAACCACAAATGTAACAATAAAAAAAATTTTATTCTGTAAAAGTTGAAAAACAGAGATTTCATATTTTATAAACATGTTTAACTTTTTAAATTGTCAACTTGTCTAAATAAGAGACTTTATAATCGAACTATAATGATAATTTTCAAGAAAGATGTTTTATGAATTTCTAATTTGAAAAAGTAAAACTTGCAATTATGACTATGATTTGATTAACTTATTTTATTGGTTTTATCATTTCTTTGATTTTTTTTTCCAAAATTACTTCAATTTTTGAATTTTAAATGGGATTTTTATTTTTTTTGAAATGATATCTTAAGTTATGAAAAAGAAGTGTGCCGGATAATTAATTACCTTAATATAATAACTAAAAAGAATAATGCTTACATTTGGTACTTTTTTTTTTCAGTACTTAGAATGTTGGAGGCCCTGCAAGGGCAGGTCAACGCCTTAGTGGTAAGCAGCCCTTTTTATTTTAATTCTTATTTTTATATTTAATTTCTTTTTAAATATCACATTTTTAATTGAACGTCACTAGTTTTGTTATAAATAATTTAAAAAAAAATTCTTTCAGAACCGGCCGACAGCAAGCAATGGTAAGTTTTATATATTTTAAACTAAAACGGTTTTAATTTATAGAGTGAAATAAAATAATGAAAAGATCTTATATATTTTTCACTATATCTTTTTATCTGAGTTTTGAAAACATAAGGTGTCCAATTTTAATTAAAGTATATTGATTATAGTGGCCAAATACCATATGGATTGTAATTTAAATTACTTAATTTTACATAAACTTAAATTACAAAATTATAATATAAAAATAGCAAAATGTTAAGTTTTAATAATTAATAGTCTAATATGTGATTTCTGAAGCGCCTTCTTTAATAATATTTACAATTAAAAAAAAAACTAAGTTGAGCTTATCACTCACTATTTGTTATATGATCGTAGAATTCTTGGACACCCTGTATAAATTATTAAAATAGAAATGAAAATTTAATGAAATATTTTCTATTTTTAGACAGGAGACCTGCAAGGCACCTCATTGCCAGGGGGGCGGATCATGGCCGCGGTGGTCGCCGTGGACGAGGTGGACACCGCGGCCGTGGACGAGGTGGCGGGTCAAATTATTTTTTTTATTTTTAATAAATAATTAAAAAGATTGATACAAGTTTTATTTATAAAATTCACCTCTATTTGTTACATATTAATTACATAAACTAATGTTAACATTTGGATATCAATCACAATTAAAGATTTTTTTGTTTAATATAAAAGATTACTACAATACGTTTTAAAATACATTCGAGTTCACCAAAACAGTAGCTAATATTTAACGTGCGACAAATAAAACAATTAATGTTTCCTATACATTTTTACCTAAATATATCTAAGTTGTATACAGTATTTCCAAATATATTTGAGGTACTGAAAATTCAGAGGCTTTGGAGTAAAAAGCTTACACTGTCATGATAATTTCGATATAATGAAAATATATGATTACAAAATTATAATTTTAACATAGAATGCACTGAATTTAGTTTCTTGATTATGTATTCATAAAAAATTCCATGTTATCAACTTAATTTTCATTGAAGTTGGATCTTATTGCCACATAAACATGTTATTTATTTTTACTAATTTTTTTTGTATGCATTATCTGAAGAGAAAACATGGAACACTTTTAAGTAATCCCTAAATGAAGGTATCGTTCAAATCATTTATAAATGTGATTTTTTTTTATTAAATGTATCATTTGCATAAGTTGCCAAGAGAAAAACTATAAAAATTAAAGAAACCCTATTTTCACCGATTTTTTAGTATCCGATAATATTTGTTTGTTAAGGAACATTTATTGTCGGATATAAAGAAAGCCTTTCTATAATTAAAATAATTGAATTTGTCCCTACGTAAAATCCACATTTTAACTGTCCCAATACAATTATAATTCCTTCTCTCTTGTAACGCGAATATAGAAGTAACTTCTCTTCAATCATTTCCCGTTGTTGAGGTTTGGCCCATTTGCAGCGACATTAATATCCTAAATATTAATGTGAATTTACCAAAAAATATTACTTGAAATAAATGCGTATCAAAGAAAAGTTTATTAATTTTTTAATTTAAAAAAAATTAGTATGAATCTGATTGGTAAAAATAGAATGCCACAATTATCATATAATATGGGCAATCATCCTTATATAATATATTATAGTCGTGAAAGCTAACACTGTCATTCTTGGGGTGTTCTATAGAAGTGGGTTCTTGTTCTGCAGGGCGGTGCAGAAGCCTTGATTACATAAGATATTACGATATGTTACTTTCAGATATTTTATAACAGTAAGTAAGGTAATTTTGATAAATTTTAATTACAAAATGATCTCACCGTTTACACCCCATTAAAATTTAATTTCTAAACATGTATTTACTCCTTTCGTAAGGTTCATGACTTCTTTTTACCATAATCACATTTATGTACTTGTATTAATAAGACTATTGAAAGCATTATCTTCGAATTAAAATAGTTAATAATATAAAAAAAGTTAAATAATCATTATAGCTAACTTACTAAAACGTTAATGTAGCTAACACAATATTGAAATTATTTGTATTTCTCGTAGACTTTGCTTAGAAGCATTAGTTGGGACTGGAGAGCCTCTGTTTTAAGATGCATGGTTGTTCTCCAATTTGAAGGGCCTGTAATAAGAATATTTCTGTGTTAATTTGAATAATTTCCTCTAAAGTATTGTATGTATATACAAAAGTGTAACGAGATAAATTTTCTCTCTATATTTGAGATAATACTAAGAAAAAGTCTCAAAAAACGTACTTTTTTTTAATTATATTTTTGACATGGGAACATAAATGATTCGTATTTTGGTATATTAAGAAGGTAATTAAAATACCAATTTTATATGTAACACGAAAACCTCTTTGTAATGAAAATTAAAAGTATTAGTTTAGCAGAGCGCTTTCGCCATCCAGTCATCACCAATGCTAACTGAAAATAGGGATGATGATCTTCGATTAGAAATTAAAAGTTATGAATAAGATTTAAAAAGTAATTTGAGAAGACCAACAAACTTTCTGGAGAAAAAGAGTTTTATAGAATAATTACTTCACAACAACATATGGAAAATCACAACCGTTTAAAGACATACAATGATTAAAAATTAACAACCGGGCGAGACTTTCCACTCAAGTACAATAAAGAAAGTCATGATAGAGTCTCATCACGAAAAACCGACTAACTTTGCAAAGAAAAAGTTCATTGATATTAGAAATTTATAGCTCAATAACCGAGAAACTATTAAGTGAAAAGTTTAAATGTATGTTAAAACAAATTTGTGAATAGGGAAAAAGGTCTATGCGCTTCTAATAGTGCATCAGTTGATGAAGCTGCGAAACGAAAATGTAACTTAAGTGTTCTATAAAAAAATAATATTAAGACAATTTATTAAAAATTATTACAACAAACTTACCAAATATTGTGCAACAAAAAAGAAATATCTGCTTTGCTGAAATCTTTGAACGTATCTATTCCTCAGTAAGGGATGTCATTTCTGTGTCTTGCATTTTAATGACCTGTAAAGAAATGTTTTTAATATACAAGATTTTCTTTAAAATAATATAAACAAATAAATAAAAGAAAAAATTTTGGATCATAAAATTCATTTAAAGAAATGTCAAGTAAATATAATTACTCACCAATAATTAAATCTCGAGCAATCCAAAACTCCAGGAAGATGTAATTTTTCCCTCAATCTGTAGTCTTCTGGTCAAAGTTTGGTGTATGGACTTGTCATTGTCAAGCCCTTTGAACGTGTTTCCTTTAAATTGAAATCTGGTTACTATCATCTGGTTGGCCGCGATTAAAATGGTGCCTATAAGAAAATATGATTAAAAAAAACATATTGGCATCTGATGAGCAACATATTGTTTCGTCCTCATTATGGACTCATCAGTATTGCATATCCAAAAAATAATTAATTTTTCGGAAGCAATAGACAATTGTTGCTGCGGGGTCAGCGAGCCAACATTTGCCAAAACATATTTTTATGTGTGAAAATAAAAATATGTTTTATGGTCCAATTATATTATCTTTTTATAGATACATATTAGAATATATTATTATTATTACAAGTATTTATTTACCAAAAAGAGAATCATTAAATATCCTCATTAATATACATATCAATATGTTGTTCCTTTTCTAAAACCTGCCATAATATTACAAAGCTGGTCATGCTGGAAAAAAGTGCTTCTAAATAAATATGCACATAATTGATTTAATAGTTTGACACAATAAAATTGGCATGATTCAGTAAATTTCGTACTGTTTGCGCTTTTAGTACTTTCTTAAGCTTTTTTTAGCTATTTTAGTACTTATGTATCAGCGTTTATGTAGTACTCTAATTCTCTAAATGCCAATTATTGTAATCGTTTTGTTATTTGTTGACCATTATATGTATAATATTATTGTGGTTTTTTTAGTAGTTACTTAAAAGGATTAAAGCATGTAACAGTAAAACATATGTTACAATTTTTTTTATCAGGTATGTTCCTTTTCTTTTCCTTGCACCTTAGTTATTACAATTTATATCTTTGATAATATAAAATTAAATATATTGCAAAGATGTAATTATTGATATTCAATAAACATTTTTTTAAAGCCAAGTAAAAAACTTTTAGTTCCGTATAGAACTAGTAATGCTAAACAAAAATCTTTAATAAGGTTAACCAACCCAACGAAAAAATATTAGTATTTGTACCTGATTGGATTAATATTTTAGCACAATATTACTTGGGCATTTCTTAGCTGCTTGTAATGTTTTTGGGCTTTTTGGTACTTTAGCATTTTTAGCTGATTTAGTACTTTTATTTAAGCCTTTTATTTATATAAGTTGCTATTAATGTCAAGTAGTACTGTAGCTAAAGCTATAAGACAATTATAGTTAATTATCAAGTTAAAAATAGTTAGCCATGTACTTGAATACTACCATTTTAGGTATTTAAATAGGATTAAAAAAATGTTTAATTATAAGAAGCAAGACTAATTTAACTTTATACATTTATGACACAATAATATTTAAAATTATAATAATATTGACCAACTAATAAAAAAAGTTGCCTTGAAGATACCTGATTGGATTAATGATTTAGCACAACACAACTTTAATTTTTTTTAGCTACTTGTAGTTTTATTGGGCTTTTTGGTACTTTAGCATTTTTAGCTGTTTTAGTACTTTTATTTAAGCCTTTTTATTTACTTAAGTTGCTATTCATATCAAGTGGTGCTGTAGCTAAAACTATAAGACAATCATAGTTTATTATAGAAACAAATTATAATGATTTTAAAAATATTTGTTGGTCACAATATGAATTATAAATAATATTATCATAAATAATCTGTTATTTTTGTTGTTGGAAAATAAGTAAAGAACTCTTAACAAATAGAAACATTTGGAGATATTAATGCAATTTAAATCATATTACAAATACCAAAATGGTATATTATTTGTTGCAATATAATAAATGTTTTATTAGACTTTACTTGAAATTCTAAGTTACTGAAGTTTAAAATTGCAAAACATATTTTTTTACAGGTATGTTTCTTAAATTGTTTTTACTCTCACGAGATGTGTTATAATTTGTAGCCTTGATCATATAATAATAAATATATTGCAAAATTGTGAATATTTGCATACAATAAATTTGTTTCAAAGCTAAGAGAACAACTTTTAGTACCGTATAGAACTAATAACGCTAAACAAAAATCTTTATTAACGTTCACCAATCCAACGAAAAAACATTGGAATTTGTACCTGATTAGATTAATGTTTTAGCACAACATTACTTCGACATTTCTTAGCTACTTGTAGTGTTTGTGGGCTTTTTGGTACTTTAGCAATTTTAGCTGTTTTAGTACTTTTATTTAAGCCTTTTATTTACTTAAGTTGCTATTAATGTCAAGTAACACTGTAGCTAAATCTATAAGACAATCATAGTTAATTATCAAGTTAAAAATACTTAGCCATGTACTTGAATACTATTACCATTTTAGGTATTTAAATAGGATTGAAAAAATGTTTGATTATAAGAAGCAAGACTAATATCTTATACATTTATGAGACAATATTTAAAATTATAATAATATTGACCAACCAATAAAAAAAGTTGCATTAAAGATACCTGATTGGATTAATGATTTAGCACAACACAACTTTAATTTTTTTAGCTACTTGTAGTTTTATTGGGCTTTTTGGTACTTTAGCATTTTTAGTAATTTTATTTAAGCCTTTTTATTTACTTAAGTCGCCATTAATGTCAAGTGGTGCTGTAGCTAAAGCTATAAGACAATCATAGTGTATTATAGAAACAAATTATAATGATTTTAAAAATATTTGTTGGTCACAATATTAATTATCAATAATATTATCATTAATAACCTGTTATTTTTGTTATTGGAAAATAAGTAAAACAATCTTAACAAATAGAAACATTTGAACATATTAATGCAATTTCAATCATATTACAAATACCAAAATGGTTTATTATTTCTTGCAACATAATAAATGTCTTGTATCAAGACTTTACTTGAAATTACAGTTTTTTGTAAAGTAAAGTTTAAAAAATAAAAACTGTTAAGAGAGTATAACTTCGAATTGAGATATCAATATTTTGCAATATATAAATATCAACTATATAATCAAAAAATATATGGACCAAAGAATTTATTTAATTTTTTATTTTTCTATACATTCTAGGTAATAAATAAATGTAATATTTATTTTGCTCGTTTTCTCATATTATTTAGAAGTTTTACCAATAGCTTTCTTATTTTCTGCACATATAGTTATTTTTATTTAAACGTCTTTTATTTCAAAATAAGGCAATTTATTTCTAGAATATCTATCTGAAATTCCATATCTATAATATGTTTTATATTTTTTACTTTAAACAATAAATCAGTGATAATAAATTGATAAATACAGTATAGAAAAAATTCTATTCAAAGTATCTATTATTTTATCATGAACATTGTCTATTAAAAATTATGAAATGCTTGCATATAATTTTGTTTAATTCTTTTAATGTAAAAGAAGCAAAAAATGAAAATATGTAAATTAAAAAAATATAAGCGTTTGTTAATTATCTTAGTTTGTAATTAATTCTAATATCATCAAATAGACATCTTTTAATGTGTCATCAAAATTAGATACTTTACCTATATTATTATCATCACAATTCCACCATTGATTATTAATGTTGACCACAGATGTATAATGGCCAGAAGTAATCTCTTGACCATGATGCTTGATAACACACTTCACCTTAAATCTGAAATTATCTAAAACTACATTTTGATTATTAAAATTTGAGAAGGTGGTATTTATTTTAACTGAACGACCATTTATAATCTGAGACCTTTGAAGTTGTAAAACTAAATATTTAGAAACAAAAGTAAGTTTGGAGAATGTTGTTAAATGATTACTACAATTTTGACATATTAATTCACTTTGTCTAGGGATAAACATCAATTCAAAATTTATATTATTTCCACAGTTTTCCGGAAAATATGCTATATATATACTGACCATATCGTTAGTTCCATATTCATTAATGTTGCAGTTTTCACAATGTTTTACATCCAGATGGGCTCGAGCATTAATGTAGATTTGAACATCGTCTACGTCCAATTTTCTCAATAATTTTCTACAGAATTCTTCAGCGTCTTGTTGCTCTTGCTGTAGGAATATGCCTCCTAGTAATTGTCGCACTGCCATTGCAGAATTTGTTCTCTTTAGCATAATGTCATGAATCCTAGAGTTAATGTTGGTGTTTCGCTTTGAAATTGAATTACGAATTTCTGGTAAACATAAAAGTGACTGTAAAACACTATTAGCATAACACGAAACATTATCTCTATTCATCAATGAAGGTGGTGTGCTATAAACATTAGGGATACTCTCATCATCAGAACTTAAAATAATGCCATCATCATTATTAATACTTTCTTCATCTTCCTGTAAGGATGCTTGGGTTGCTAAATATTGATTATTATTATTAGTATTCTTAACATTAAAGTGTAATTTTTGAGATACTTTTTTAGACTCATTAACAGTTTTTGGTAATGTTGGAATAAAATCTTTATCATAAATACTAACCACTATGGCTTTATGATGACTATAAACGGTATTATATATAAAATGTTGTAAATTTTTAAAGTTACTGAAAAGCCAATGAATTTGAGTATTAGATTTTGTAGTAGATTCATCTACACTAAGTTTAGATGTTAAACCTTTGAAATTCAAAGTCATTTTAAGGCCATTTTGTGTCTCATTTATTATGTCTTGATTAAAATCACCAATAATTAATATCCGTCCTTGCTGACCAAAAATAATGTCACTTAAACAACGTTGGGCTTGTAAAATTGTTAATTTTGGAGGATTGTATACTACCATAACGAAAATATCATTTAAAAGAAATGTTACAGCTTGAAAAACTATTCCAGAGAAATTTTTAGTGTACTTATTTATTGAACTTATTTTTGCAGCTAAATCTTTTTTCTTATAACAAATTATGCCAAAAGGTTTGCTTACATTTTCATTACTGAATAAATTTGCAAAACATTCAAAACCATTTATTTCTATATTAGTAGTATTGTTTTTGTGTAACCAAGTCTCAACAAAAAATAACAAATGTGCATCTTTAAAGATCGGATTGTTTTTTATAAATTTGAGATTTTTTGATAAGCTTTGTACATTTTGATAAGCAATGACGTTTTTAACATGAACATCTTTGACAAATTGGTTCTCATACCTGGATATTAGGAGCTTATTAATCTGCAAATTTTTGAGTTCCTTGAAAGCAACATCTTTGTCGGTCGGTGGTCTTGGAGCCTTGAATTGTCCAATGATGTACAATCCACTAAGTTTGGTAACTCGGCTGCAAGCAACATACACGCTGCTTCTGGACATTCGTTTACTTATATGAACAGCCACTTGTTCATAGGTAGCACCTTGACTCTTATGGATGGTGATTCCCTCACTGATGAGAAGTGGAAACTGTAGCCTTTCGACGTGGACGTTACTCCCTTTTTGGATTTTGATCGCTCTTGCAGTTTTTAGTATTGGTGTTTAAGTGGTCGGTATGTTGTGGGCTTCCATGTGGGCTTTATGTTTGTTTTGACAATCTATGCCAGTTTTTTTATCGAAAAATTCTATCCACACTCTATTTGGAATCTGATTGTGATCATATTCAATTTTTCGAAGGGCACCTGTTGCACCATTGACTAAACCGTCCTTGGTATCTATGTTAAGAGAGATCATATATTTTGCATCCACTTGTAGGATTAAAGTCAACATCAAGCCAAAACTCTCAGATTTTTTTAAATCTTTCGCATGCTCCAAAAATAATGTTTTTAGTTTTTCAGAGCAACTACCTTTAACTACATCTTTGGCTTCACTCACCGACCGCTCTGTGTTATATGTAGACAATTTTTTGTTATTGTATGCATCCACATCACTATTGTAGCTGAATAAATGGATGGTGTCTTCTGGGATTTGGAAGTCAGTAGGAACCTCTCTCGACTTAATTAACTTCACATCGTCGTCAGTCATCGCACCACATGCCATATTATTTAAGGCGATGGCAAATGATTTATCGTTACTTTGTCTCATAATCTCGGTTAATTCAAAGTACTTAAAAAGGTCCCATAAATAAGTGCCACAGATTTCCTTGTAGGGATTCCTCTTTGATGGCAAAAATAAAAAGGAATCTCCTACTGGTGGTAGTTGACGACTGTCGCCACACATGACAATGGGAATGTTTCCAAATGCTTCATCAGATTTGAAGATTTGCTGCAATCTGCTGTTTACATGTCCAAACATTTTGGCACCAACCATGGAATACTCGTCAATTATGATTAGTTTAAGTTCACATAAGGCAGAATAGATTGTGTTGACTGTTTCATGGCTTAAGGGAATCAAGTCATCATCGTATTGATTAACTGGTAAGGACAGAGCAGAATGTAGAGTTATTCCGCCAATGTTAAATGCTGCTTTGCCTGTTGGTGCAGCAAGTAAAACTTTGATACCTTCAGGATTATTTCCAGGAATTGAATTGTAATGTCTTAACAATGTTTGAGTTATGGCTGTTATTAGGTAACTTTCTCCTTTGTTGTTTTTCAAGTAACTGGTCTTGTACAATATTTAGGAACTCATATTGTTTTTGGTTTAATTTGCTTATAAGTTCCTCATACTCTGAGTCTGGAATTTGATGAGGGGTGGGAAATGCCATATGTTTCACAGGTGCTTCATTTTGGTTTCCATCAATGCCATCAAATGGATTATAATCGGGATTATCTATCGCATATGCCATGTATTCATTGTCGATATTGCCCTCAAAGCCATTATTAATGAGGTCATCTGTTCTATCTTGGGCACATTGCAATGCATCATCTAATATTTTCTCATCTAAAACATTAAATTTCCGTCTATTTTCAACTATTTCAGCATATCGGTCAACATATTTTATTTGCTGATCCACATTTTCAACTTCATCTACTTCATTTCTCCATGAAACATATAACATGATCTGTTCTCTGTAATAGTTTATAGGGTCTTGTTGTAGTCCATAACGTCGATAGGATATGATTTTAGGATGACTTCTTTTAACTAAGATTCCGCTCCCATCTTTCAATGGAAATATGGTTGCTTTTTTTGATTGTTCTTCTTTCTTGGAGAATTGATAATAGGCGGCCAATTCTGCCAAGCAAATATTTTCAAGCTCGTCTGGTCTCTGTTCATAATGTTCAATCAAACCATCACAATAGATATTGGTGTCCTCAGCAGACATTTCTTTTAGTTCTGCTAACGATTTTAATAGCTTTGTTCTTTCCATTATTGGGTTAGTAGGAATGTAAATATATCCACTGGACGTTTCATGCAGGGGAATCTGAAGAACACAATAGGCCGCTTCTTGAGCACTCACTTCACTAGCATTTAAAAAAACTGACGCCATTGCTTTTAATTTACCTTTGATGTCAAGGTTGCCTTTTTTAACCGCTTCCATTGTTCTCATGAGTAAATCTGACACACCTCTTTGGGATTTATTTATATAGTTGACTATATAGCTACAACAACCATAAGGTTCATAGACTAGCTGGATATCCATATTACTTCTCATCATAGTAAATATTTCTTCATTGAAGTTGTTGATGAAACAATCTTTGGGTCTTCTCTTTAGGAACATTGTTGTCTTAAATATGTTGTGTTGAATTATTGTTAGATATTTTTTTTTTGACATACAGAGATCTGCTAAAAATTCTTCGAAGGACAAATCAGGTTTATTTTGTAATTTTGTTTTTATCAACAACAATTTTTCGGACATGTTTTTTCTTAGCTCTTTATTGGTATCTATTTTCTTGTCCAGTTTAATAGGCATCAATATGGTGGTTTCATCCATAGGAAGATAGGGGATACCATATCTGCAGACCTGAAATAAAATAAAATATTTATTATTCTGAAGATATTGTATTCTTAAAGATATTTTTTTACTTAGGTGTATGACAAGCCAGCCAAGTGTTTTAATAATTGAATTAATTAGAGTGTAATATATATAAAATATAATAATTAGCCTTACTTTATTTTGAAATAACTGGAGTCTTTGAATATCAGCCTTTTTACATGATAATAATAATAATGACATATAGTAATTCAAATGTGGATATATACTAGTACTATATACAAGAGAATCAATAAAAAAACAAAGATTTACTGCTATTATTCTTAAAATAACTATTTTTTGTAGACTTTTTTATTAACATTTATCAAAATCTTATTAATCCATTAAGATATATTTACTAACCTCGTATCCCTTTATATCTTTCTTGCAAGACTTTGAATGATGATGAGTGTTGAATTGGATTATTTCACTGACACTCTCTAGATCTCCCTGGCAAGTGATGAACTTGTCGGCAAACTGGCAGCATTCTTTGAAACTTTCAGCGGTTTCATCAAATTTGGGGGCATCTGCTAACCACAGTAATCCATGGATATGGGGTGATCCACGATGTTGAAATTCTACTCGATAGTAAAAATGTACTATTGGGTGTTGCTTAAATGATCCACTATCACTCTTCATATGTTTAAATAACAACTTAAATCTATGGTCAAAATATCGAGCACATGTGATAGGGTCCGTCCTGATTAAACGGGTCTTTTCCAAATAAGAGAGGGTATTAGCTTCTTCAAGTGAAATTTCTTTACCATCAATAACCTTGGCTAATATTACAATTAATTCAGGCCATGCTGTTTCAGCTGCGGAAATGGTTATGAATAATGTTGGAATTCCAAACTGTCGAATCATACACATTAGTTTTGTTTTCTCTTGCTTCCAGTATGCCGGGGAACCTTTTATTTTATTAAGAAAATGATAGCCATCATCATTTTTCACAAGTTGCTCGATGAAATCGGGTTGTCTGACTTGTCCAGCTGTATATTTTCCACTTTCATTTTTCTTTTTCCTCAGGCATGTGTACACTGCTTTTGTTAATAGAATTATTTGACTCTTTTTAAATGTATATAGAAGATAATCTGTCCTTGCAAATCTCCTGTCTTTGTGCTGAAGTTGTATTTTAATTTCATCTGAGTAGCTGTACTTAACAAAGAATTGTTTCATTTTTCCACAATATAGACTTGGAAAGGAAAGTTCATCACTATACTTGTCTTGCATTAAATGGATTGGAGTTTTTCCTTCCCCAGGGGCGAAACAGATGTTTTCTAGATTATTCTTGTTTAGTAAAGTTTCTTGACCACCAGGATTCAATGGTTCTTCATCCTCATCTTCTAGAAATTCATCCAACTGATAGATATTGGCCTCTTTTTTATTACACCTTACAGCATTATTTGATTTTTCGACTTCCATTGTTTCACAATTATTTAGTTCATCCACTGCAATATTATTTATTTGTTTTGTTATACTACAGTTGAATGATTCAAGATCAATCTGCCTAATTAATGCATCTATTAATATATCATCATCATCATCATTATGATTTTGTTGTGAGCTAATGTAGTTTTCTATATCTTTCTGCCAATTGTTAGACACTTGAATACCTTCTTGGACATACAGGGGTTGTTGACACAAATATTCAGCTGCTTTAATTACAACTGCAGGTCTAATGGTTTCAAGCAAATAAGCATTTTTAAAATTAAGTTTTTTCTTTAGCTGAACTTGAATTGTCTGGGTGTCATCTAAATTTCTTGGAAGGATTCTAGTAGTGGTATCTACATTAACTGGTACATTAACAATTTGTACAAGTCATATGACCAGTGTTAGAGGAAGGTTTAAAGAGGAAGATTTATGAATAAGAGTAGCTGCTTCCAAGATAAAAAGAGAAAATAGAATTAAGATTTTTTGAGATATGAAGAGGGGCTTACAAGAATCTCTTAACCTTATATAACACAACACAAACGTACATGCACAACAAACTATATTTTTTTTAAATCACAAAAATAATGGTCACTAACCCCTTGTTGCTTAAGTCTCAAAAAGACATGCCATAATGAAGATAAGACTCAGAAATAAAAGAAAACTAGACTGAATGTGCAACTAGTCCTCCCAGCTCATGTCTTGCGATCTTTGAATTGAAGGCGACCATCATTGATAATACCAAGAAACTTGCAGTTTTCTTTGTTTTGCAAGAGAGACTCTTCACTAAACATGATGCTGTGGCTGTCATACTTAAAATATCATTTTTGGTGTATGTAAATAAGCCTAAGTTATTTACATACACCAAAAATAATACTTGTCCTAACACTCAACGTTGAGGTACTCCAGACTCAACAGATCTAAAATCAGACAAACACCCAGATAGTGTGACTGTCTGAGTACGATTTGATAGATAGGATTTCAGCCAGTGTAATGTCACACCTCTTAAGTCATATTTATTGAGCTTGGATAACAATATTCCATGATCCATACAATCAAATGCCTTGGATAGATCACAAAACACTGCCACCAATGACTCAGACAGAATTCAAAAACACATAGACATTCTCCAAAAAGCTAAAAAGCATCATGAATCCCTTTATCAGTTTGAAATCTAAATTGATTTGCAGATAAAATGCTATTATGTGTAAAACATTCTGACAAAATTCTGCTTTTTGCAAGTTTTTTAACTATCTTGGAGAGCCCTCTCCAAGATAGTTAAAAAACTTGCAAAAAGCAGAATTTTATATATATATATCTATTTTTTTCAACTATTTTATTCAAATCCCCACCTTTATGAAGAGGGACAATCATTGCCTCTTTTAAACATGAAGGAAAGATGCCATTATGCTAGATATTGTTTATGGCAGAAACTAAGGCATTCATTGCTGAGTCAGGCAAACAGAGTAATAACTTTGATAATATTCCATTAGGTCCAGATGATTTATGGTTTTGTAAGCATTTAAAAGGACTGACTTTTGCTAAATATGTCAGAGATCAATATTACTACTTACATCCTTGAGTAAGAAATGAGATATATTACAATAAAAATCATTTAAAATATTTGGTCTCACCTCTGGTCCAGATTTTTTTTTATGAGAATGCATAAAATCATTAATAATTGACCAACACTCTCTCTGATTATTTGATCACACATTTAAGAGGTCATTATAATAATTAGCCTTTTTGTAATTGTCTTTCTGTATAGGCTACGGTATTTCTGATGACAAAAGGGAATATATTTATTAGTTGTAGGTATATTTGCACAATTTAATCATAATACAGAGATTTAAAAAAAAAAAGTTTAAGGTCTGCTATGACCTACAGTTTTATATTTCTCAATTTAAACTTGTTTTGGAGAAAACAATGATTTATCTTGTAACATAGCACATGAAAAAATAAGGTAAATGCATCAGAAGCCATTCCAATTGCATTCCAATTTATCAAGGCTGTAGCAGAAAAAAAAGTATTGAAACTCGCTCTGCTGAAAATTCTTCCCACATAATGAAAAACAATCCAATCTTACATGGAATCTTAGCAAGAATTGCTTCGTGGCCAGAAATACCAGAAGAGAGTACTGAATGACATGTCACAAATAATTAAAAGTAGTTGCAGATGAGGATGGTATATGTGTGGGAGAAAAAACATGCATTTTTAAATCGTAAGACTCCAATATACTTAAAAGAGAAGTACAATTTGGCAAGATTATGTCAATGAAGTTAATATTAAAGTCACTATTAAGATAATAGAGAGTCAAGTTTGTCCAGAAATATACTAATATCTCCAGTGGGTGGTCTGTAAACACAAGAAACATACAAATTAATATGTCTAGAAAAACAAAGACAGAATTCAAAAACTTTCACCAACAAAAAACTCTCAAACTTGGCGAATTTACAGAAAAAAGGTTCAAGAGTTTGTTTAACTAAAATAGCAGTTCCACCATGTATGAAGTGTTGATGATAAAAAATTGATATAGGAACATAATTAAATATTAAAAAACATTTATTGGGCTTCAGCCAGTGCTCAGTTAATAATACATTATCAGGAAAATCACATGAATCAAGTAATAGATGAAGTTCATATATCTTATTTTTTAGAGACTGTATATTTAAAACAAAACTGCTAAATGGTTATTTCCAATATTATTAATTTAGGTAACAGTGGACTTTGTAACCAATTTCAACTTCAAACTCATTTATTTTAGAAAAATTTTGCTACAAATTCCACCCACAAAAAAAAGTTTAGGTCGATCATAATGTGCAGTTGGCCTACATGGTCTATATCAAAACTGTGACGGAGAATTGCAGTCAATAAATTTAGATAATATTTGTTATTCTTTCAATGCACAAATGTCGAAATAGAAAGTATGTTTTTTAACTTCCTACACCTTTATGGACTCTATCATTTTCCTTTTCAGCTTAATAAAATCATTAACATCTTATTGTAATAAATTAATTTCCATCTTATAGGTTGCAGACTTATTTTCTAATGTTTTTATTGTCACAATCTCAGATTGTCATTGTCACAAAATCAGTTTTTATTTAAGGTATTTTACTCATTAATTTGTGTATCAAAGTTAAGTTTTCCTTTTTGCATACTTTCAATAGCATTACTAACTCACTTTCTTAAATATTATTTGCATATATCATAAACATACATATATGTGTACATACAACAGGTGTTATTTACAGGGTGTGTTCTTCCATAACACCTGATTACAACAAACAAAACAAAATAATTTATAACAGTAAAAATTATTATATTATATTATATGTCAAGTATTAAAAACATAGCATACAATATATGGGAAAAATCGTGAAAAATAAACAATTTAAAACTGACTCTGCAGGTTACCATAAACCTAAATTTGTAGCAAGTTACCTTATACCTACCTATAAACATATTTGAGTCTACATAAAAATATATTAATTAAATTAAAAATATTACCTTATAAGCATTTTACAATATTCAGTTCTAAATACAAATCCACTAGAGCTAGTTAATAACACAAAAAATTCAGAATTGAAATAGCTTGCTGCTCTTTATGAACTGGGTGTGATGTGATACAATAGTGAAGTGATGTGATCTTTATAATATGAGTGTGAGGGCTACCTAGTTGCTAGGTGAAAACCCAGAATAACAAATAACAAATTATTAGAAATTCTAAAATCTAATTAATCATCTCTCAGATGAGGCAATTAGACTCATTTATTGTTCCCTGGTCAGATCAGTCTTCGAATACTGTTATGTGGTATGGTCCCCAATTCACCAAATTTTGATTAACACTCTTGAAAGGGTTCAACCTACATTTTTGAGTCATTGTGCTTATGGGTCTCATATCTCCACCTGGCTCTCTGGCTCAGATGCCACTTCATATGGAGGTCTATGGTAAATGGTTCATCTTCAAACTTGTACATGATTAGATAACATTTAATGTTCCATATCAGGGGATTAGACATCATGGCACTTTCAATGTTTTTTTTCATAAAATATTGTATGGAATTCATAGCCCTATCGAATTATAATTTCACGGACAATCAGGTGAAAAGATCTCCTGCCTTGTGATAAGTTGTTAACTTGGTAATTGTGTTGTTATATTATGACTTTATATGTTTTTTTATTATTAGTGTTCTCTTATTTTGAATTTAATACTTTATATTATATTATTACTACTATGAACCATATACTGTGTTTATAATCTTGAAAGGTTGTAGTATTTAATAAGGTTTGCCCATATATTTAATAAATTAATAAATAAATAAAAACAATAAGATTGAAGTAAATAACAACCTCAAAAATATTCACTGTTACTCAATTTATTTTTTAGTAAAATATTCAATACTTATTGGTAAAAAAAACAAAAGTTCAAAAAAACTAAGCTAAGTAAATTCTGTATATTTATAATATGTATATATATATATCCAGTATATTTTTAAAATCTTGGTAATAAATAACATTATGTTTGCAATACAAAATATTAACTGAATTTAAATATGCATTAGTAATTTTAATGTAGATATACCTATTATTAAATTGAAATTTTCCACTAATATCACCCCTATAATCCCACTGAATTTTTTTTTACTAATGATCAAAATAAAAATATGGTTTGCATCAATGTAATACTACTTCCAAGCACAATTTCATTATGCTTAAATAAGATATTTTTATAAACAATCTATTAATGAAAATATTAATTTTTCTAATGATAAGTCTATATGTATTACTGATGTGATAACCACTGATGAGTACTACAGTCTCTGGTAGCATAAATATTTCATAACTTACTGATACTTACAATATTGAACACTATCCAAATCTTGGTCAGAATTTTGGAAAGACACTTTAGAAGCACCTCTGCTTTATTGAAAAAATACTTTATACTTTATATGTAACTGAATGCAGGACCAAGTTAACTGCTAACTTTAATTTTTTATTCACAATTTTAATTTTAGGAATTGCCTGACTATATCACAGGACAGTGCTTTTCGAATGTTAAAATATTTTTCTGTTGTTACATATATGTTATTGTTTTACATATTTTAATTATATGATTATAAGTAGCATAAGTTTCTTCAAATTTCAAACAATGTTGTTAGTTTAAGAATATGAAAATGTTATATAACAGCAATTGATGCCTTTAAGGATTAAAGATCTTAATATAATATTGTTTTCTTTCTTAACTATTGTCTTAGGAATATCATGTAAAAGTTGAATTTGTGAAGTGTAAGAATAACAGCACAGTAAATTTCACTATTATTAATGAGTTGAATATTATTTTATTACAACAATAGGGTTTTACAATGGCAATGTATACTTTTATTTTTTCCATATGCAGTTTTTGATTGTTGCTGTGGTTATATTTATTAATCTACATACCAATATTTTTATGTAAGTTAAAATAATGTGGAAAAGATAGCTTTGGAAGGTATTTTTGAATATAGCAAATAATCAATGTTAGGTTTACTAAATCTACATGCAGTTGGATATTATTACTGTAATTATGATTAAAAACAAATTTATTACCTACAGAGTATAATAATGTACACTTACTTTTGCAATATGGAAGAATTGAAATAATAAATAAAACAAAACAAAAAGTCTTTTTTGAGTTAATAAATGTCTCACTACTATACTGTTCACCACTAATATAAGTCACTACTATACTGTTCATCACTAATATAAGTCACTACTATACTGTTCAAACTACTAATCACTAACACTGAATCAAAAATACTCTGAAGATCCTGTGAATGTACATATTCGCCGGAAAGTTTGGAAATTTGCAAAAAAAAATGGCTGCAAATAACCAAACCACCATGAACTTGAACCGTACAACAATAACGTACCTAATTCGACATCGACACAAAGAGAACTAAAGTCAGGGTTGCCACAATGATTTTTATAAAAGTACTAGATTCCTAAATAAAAAGTGTCAGAATGTACTAGATTTGACAAATGAGCTAAAAAATAGTTTAAACGGGTGAGGGGGAGGGAGGGTGTAAGTAAAATAAAAGTCAAAATAAAATATAAAAACAATGAACAGCTTTGCTAGTGGTATTTTTTCAACAAAATTAAAGAATAAACAATTTGCCTCAGGTACCCACACATAAATTGTGTGCATCCCTGCAGCTGTTTTATTTTTACTACAGTGTATTGAGGGTTGCAGTGATTTTAACATTATATAATGTTGTATACCGAATGCGTCTTCAATGAAAATTTTGTTAAGTCAACATTGCATCAAGTCCGTCTGGCACACATTTGTTATCTTATCGATCGATGAGTTGCACACAGTATATTCTTATTATAAATATATGTCTGTAATATTGTAAAAATAAGAATATAATTTTAAAAAACGTACTAGATTTTGATCAGTACGTACTAGACCACTATATTCTATTGAAAAGTACTAGATCTAGTACAAATGCACTAGGTGTGGTAACACTGACTAAAGTCATGAAGCAACACTGACATAATAGAATGAGAGAGAGGTCCGAGAAAGAGTACTGAAGTCATGAAATTGAAGTGAAAACAATAGAATAACCGCAAATAGAAAGGTAAGATGCGTGTTAATCACGGTTTTGGAGTTCTGCTAAGTTTGAAGCGCCATCTAGTGGATGACCGGCGCCGGGGCAATTTGGGGTTATTCTGATCGAAAAACAGTGTTGCCAGTTATGAAATAGAAATTAAAATTTGCCACCAAAGCACGAATAGCTAAGGATATTTGATTAAAATTGAGATAAACCCAAATTTGTTATTGTAATTATCAAAAAGAAATAGAAATAGTATATTATTTAATTTTTTATTTAAATGCGCCACATCTGACAACACTGGGTATAAAGCCACCAACCGCTGCATTGACAATTGAAAGTTCCAATGGAAATTGATGGTCCCCGTCGCAATTGCAGCACTGGTCGGGCGTTGCTCTGTATTTAGTGCACTCAGTGTATAGGTGCACCCCTTTACATTTATGGTAACGCGACATTGCACTGCAATTACTCGTTGCGTGCCCGTATTCCTGGCATCTGTGGCACTGTCCGATTTACCTTATATTTTCAATAGTGAAGATTTTTAAACACTCAACGCAAACTTTAATATTTAATAGCGTGTCAACTTTATAAATATCTTCTTGATCTTTTGGAACCAAAAACCCTGATAAACCTGTTGGCCTCTTTCTAAACTATCAAATTTCCTTTGGGTCGAACCCCATCAGGTTTAGTTCCTTTTTGATTTCTTTAAGATTAAAATTACGGTCGAACCCCCTGAGAATGACGTTCAGTTTTCGATCCTCCTCGAGGAAAAAGAAGTTGAATTCCACTCCCTTTTCCCTGAGAAGTTTAGTTAGCCCTCTATGATCCTGGGGAGTCTTTCGGAAGAGCGCTAGTTCCAGTCTCTCTTTTTGAATTTTAATAATATTGATTTCATTTTCCATAATTATTTTATATTTTAATGCCGAGTTTGATGTGTCCCTAATAGCTTTTTGGGGACTTTTGAGGTACAGGGATTTGCGCTCCTCTCCTTTCCCACCAGGGAGAGACTATTTAACGGCATAAACAATGTAATTTTCAAGACGTTTCCCATTGCTCTCAGCCTCCTAGCTGAAATAATTTTAAAAAAGTCCTAAACTGACAATTTTTTGTAAAAAGACCCAAGAAAAAAAAATATTTTTTTGGTCGAAAATCGAGATTTTTCAAGATTGATAAAATGACACAAAATAAAAAGAAAACCTTAGGACCCATAAGAATGTATGTATTGAGATGTATTGAGGACAAAAGGATTTTTAGGCAGATTTTTCTGATTTTTCAGTTTTATTTTTATAAGCCAATTGTATCAAAGTATCAAAAGAATTGACAGGTGAATAAGGAATAAAAAAAGCCCTCAATGAATTGAATCAAAGGTATAGAAACCGAGATATTAGTAAAAATGTGGAAAAAAGAAAAGAAAATAATAGAAAATAGTAAAAAAGCTTTATGACAAAATTTTCCACGATCTATACGAGTGCCACAATATAAAGAGAAAGATTAGGTCTCATAAGAATTCATGTTTGGGGATAAGAAAACCGGGTTTCTTTATGGATTTTTTTATTTTTTAGATAAATTTTTGAAAGTTAATAGTAATAAGATATCAAAAGAATTGACAGGAAGAGAATAAAAAAAAAAAAGAAACAATCAACGAATTGAATCGAAGCTATAGAAACCAAGATATAAGTAAAAATGTAGGAAAAACAAAAGAAAAGGTTTACTAAATCTACATGCAGTTGGATATTATTACTGTAATTATGATTAAAAACAAATTTATTACCTACAGAGTATAATAATGTACACTTACTTTTGCAATATGGAAGAATTGAAATAATAAATAAAACAAAACAAAAAGTCTTTTTTGAGTTAATAAATGTCTCACTACTATACTGTTCACCACTAATATAAGTCACTACTATACTGTTCATCACTAATATAAGTCACTACTATACTGTTCAAACCACTAATCACTAACACTGAATCAAAAATACTCTGAAGATCCTGTGAATGTACGTATTCGCCGGAAAGTTTGGAAATTTGCAAAAAAAAATGGCTGCAAATAACCAAACCACCATGAACTTGAACCGTACAACAATAACGTACCTAATTCGACATCGACACAAAGAGAACTAAAGTCAGGGTTGCCACAATGATTTTTATAAAAGTACTAGATTCCTAAATAAAAAGTGTCAGAATGTACTAGATTTGACAAATGAGCTAAAAAATAGTTTAAACGGGTGAGGGGGAGGGAGGGTGTAAGTAAAATAAAAGTCAAAATAAAATATAAAAACAATGAACAGCTTTGCTAGTGGTATTTTTTCAACAAAATTAAAGAATAAACAATTTGCCTCAGGTACCCACACATAAATTGTGTGCATCCCTGCAGCTGTTTTATTTTTACTACAGTGTATTGAGGGTTGCAGTGATTTTAACATTATATAATGTTGTATACCGAATGCGTCTTCAATGAAAATTTTGTTAAGTCAACATTGCATCAAGTCCGTCTGGCACACATTTGTTATCTTATCGATCGATGAGTTGCACACAGTATATTCTTATTATAAATATATGTCTGTAATATTGTAAAAATAAGAATATAATTTTAAAAAACGTACTAGATTTTGATCAGTACGTACTAGACCACTATATTCTATTGAAAAGTACTAGATCTAGTACAAATGCACTAGGTGTGGTAACACTGACTAAAGTCATGAAGCAACACTGACATAATAGAATGAGAGAGAGGTCCGAGAAAGAGTACTGAAGTCATGAAATTGAAGTGAAAACAATAGAATAACCGCAAATAGAAAGGTAAGATGCGTGTTAATCACGGTTTTGGAGTTCTGCTAAGTTTGAAGCGCCATCTAGTGGATGACCGGCGCCGGGGCAATTTGGGGTTATTCTGATCGAAAAACAGTGTTGCCAGTTATGAAATAGAAATTAAAATTTGCCACCAAAGCACGAATAGCTAAGGATATTTGATTAAAATTGAGATAAACCCAAATTTGTTATTGTAATTATCAAAAAGAAATAGAAATAGTATATTATTTAATTTTTTATTTAAATGCGCCACATCTGACAACACTGGGTATAAAGCCACCAACCGCTGCATTGACAATTGAAAGTTCCAATGGAAATTGATGGTCCCCGTCGCAATTGCAGCACTGGTCGGGCGTTGCTCTGTATTTAGTGCACTCAGTGTATAGGTGCACCCCTTTACATTTATGGTAACGCGACATTGCACTGCAATTACTCGTTGCGTGCCCGTATTCCTGGCATCTGTGGCACTGTCCGATTTACCTTATATTTTCAATAGTGAAGATTTTTAAACACTCAACGCAAACTTTAATATTTAATAGCGTGTCAACTTTATAAATATCTTCTTGATCTTTTGGAACCAAAAACCCTGATAAACCTGTTGGCCTCTTTCTAAACTATCAAATTTCCTTTGGGTCGAACCCCATCAGGTTTAGTTCCTTTTTGATTTCTTTAAGATTAAAATTACGGTCGAACCCCCTGAGAATGACGTTCAGTTTTCGATCCTCCTCGAGGAAAAAGAAGTTGAATTCCACTCCCTTTTCCCTGAGAAGTTTAGTTAGCCCTCTATGATCCTGGGGAGTCTTTCGGAAGAGCGCTAGTTCCAGTCTCTCTTTTTGAATTTTAATAATATTGATTTCATTTTCCATAATTATTTTATATTTTAATGCCGAGTTTGATGTGTCCCTAATAGCTTTTTGGGGACTTTTGAGGTACAGGGATTTGCGCTCCTCTCCTTTCCCACCGGGGAGAGACTATTTAACGGCATAAACAATGTAATTTTCAAGACGTTTCCCATTGCTCTCAGCCTCCTAGCTGAAATAATTTTAAAAAAGTCCTAAACTGACAATTTTTTGTAAAAAGACCCAAGAAAAAAAAATATTTTTTTGGTCGAAAATCGAGATTTTTCAAGATTGATAAAATGACACAAAATAAAAAGAAAACCTTAGGACCCATAAGAATGTATGTATTGAGATGTATTGAGGACAAAAGGATTTTTAGGCAGATTTTTCTGATTTTTCAGTTTTATTTTTATAAGCCAATTGTATCAAAGTATCAAAAGAATTGACAGGTGAATAAGGAATAAAAAAAGCCCTCAATGAATTGAATCAAAGGTATAGAAACCGAGATATTAGTAAAAATGTGGAAAAAAGAAAAGAAAATAATAGAAAATAGTAAAAAAGCTTTATGACAAAATTTTCCACGATCTATACGAGTGCCACAATATAAAGAGAAAGATTAGGTCTCATAAGAATTCATGTTTGGGGATAAGAAAACCGGGTTTCTTTATGGATTTTTTTATTTTTTAGATAAATTTTTGAAAGTTAATAGTAATAAGATATCAAAAGAATTGACAGGAAGAGAATAAAAAAAAAAGAAACAATCAACGAATTGAATCGAAGCTATAGAAACCAAGATATAAGTAAAAATGTAGGAAAAACAAAAGAAAACTGATTTTTTTCCACCGTACAATTTTTTTTTCCTAAAATGATTATTGGCAAATTTCAAAATAAGCCCTAAACTAACAATTATTAGTAAAAAAACTTAATAAAAAAATAATTTTTTTTTGGTCGAAAATCGAAAGAGAGATGGATACCCACGAAAATTTTCGAAAAAATGATTTTTATTTTTTTCTAAATTAACTGTAAGTCTGAGAACTTTTTGCTTTCAACAAAAGTTCTTAGGAATATTACGAGGTATCGGTATGTTAAAACGAATCGGTTCTAACTATCATAGAATCAGAGAAAATTGAAAAAAACTGTAAAATATAAATATCGAATTATCAAGAGCCCTATGGAAAAATTTCAATTTTTTATTTTTCTATCCTCCACTACTTCAGAGTACCTTTAAAAAAGGTTATTACCAATTTGACTCTAAAATGAACAAAAATCTTATTTCTTTGCAATTTTCGATTTTCGAACAAAATCCGGGTCAAAATGAGCATTTTTTCAAAATATGCTCCGAATTCAAAATTTCTTTTTTCTACTTAAAGACGACTTAAAAAGTAGTAAAAAAGCTTCATGACAAATTTTTCTACGATTCATACGAGTGGCACAATATAAATAGAAAGATTAGGTCCCATAAGAATTGATGTTTGGGGATAAGAAAATCGGGTTTTTTCGTGGATTTTTGTAATTTTTTAGTTTTATTTTTGAAAGCCAATACTAATTAAATATGAAAGGAGTAGACAGATGAAGAAAAAGAAGTAAAAAAAACCATCAGTGAATTAAGTCGAAGCTATAGAAACCGAGATATTAATAAAAAGGTGAAAAAAACAAAAGAAAACTCGTTTTTTCCCATGGTACCATTTTTTTTCCTAAAATAATTATTGGCAAATTTTAAAGTAAACCCTAAACTAATAATTTCCAGTAAAAAAACTCAATAAAAAAATAATTTTTTTTTTGGTCAAAAATCGAAAGGGGAATACCCACGAAAAATTTCGAAAAAATGGTTTTTATTTTTTTCTAAATTAACTGTAACTCTGACAACTTTTTGTTTCAAATAAAAGTTCTCAGGAATTTTATGAGGTATCCGCGTGTCAAAATAAATCGGTTCTAGCTATTATAGAATCGGAGAAAATTGAAAAAAACTGTAAAACATATATATCGAAATATCAAGAGTCCTATGGAAAAATGTCAATTTTTTATTTTTCTATCTTGCACTACTTCAGAGTACCTTTAAAAAAGGTTATTACCAATTTGACTCTAAAATGAACAGAAACCCTATTTCTTTGCAATTTTCGATTTTCGAACAAAATCCGGGGTCAAAATGACCATTTTTTCAAAATATGCTCCGAATTCAAAATTTCTTTTTTCTGGTTAAAGACCATTCAAAAACTAGTAAAAAAGCTTTATGACGAATTTTTCCACGATTCATACGAGTGTCACAATCTAAAGAGGAAGATCAGGTCCCATAAGAAGCAATGCATTAGGATAGGAAAAAGTGGTTTGTTTCTTGTTTTTTTTTTAATTTTTATTTTAAAAGGCAATTATAATAAAATAAAAAAATTTAAAGAATAAAAAAACGAATAAAAAAATTTATCAACTTATTGAATTGAAGCTATAAAAGCCGTGATCTCAATAATATAGTAAAAAAAATATAAAAATACACCTTTTTTTGACACCGCATCAATGTCTTTTTTTTCTAAATTGATAAACTATTAATATAAATTTATTACCAATTTAGCAACCTCCACTAAAAGAACCCTACTAAAATAAAACTATTATCACTATTATCTTTTTTCCAGATATTTATACCTTGTCCTAACCTTTATGCTGCTATTACTATTATTATAAATATTATCTTTCTTGTAAATGTCCTTAAACCTTAAAACACCCTTTATAATACGATTACTATAATTATAAATAATATTTTCCTTATGAAAGCACCAAAACCTTAAAACCCCCCGTATAATTCTATTTCCATACTATTATTATCCTCATAAATGTTCCGTAATATCAATACCCTCTGTATATTTCAAATATATATTTCTTAATATTTATATTCATTTTATTTATCCTAGTAATTTATCAAGAAACCGCGTAAAATTGTCCCCATAATACTAATAATATTCATTAATAAAATAACTCATGACGTCACGAGATGAACACGACGCGTTTATAATTGTTGCCAGACATCCTCCATCCTTCTCTCAAACCGCTTTTCCTTCTCTAACTCGTAGCGCAAACGGGCCGAATTTGCCGCCACAATACCCCGAAAACCCCGCGCTTACGTCATCTGACCATGTGCAACTCGATAGTGACGTCGTCCGTATGCCTTTACATTGGGTCAATTTGGTGCTGGACCGCCAACTATTTTGTACCATGCGTTGACTCCCGTGGTGTCGACGGTATGACTGGTTGATTGGAACGGCTTATTTTTGGGGGTTTTTCTTAAATAACAGCGCATTGCGGAACAACGGTAACATTTGAAGAAAAACGGTTTTTAGTGGATTATAGCCAGATAGTGTCCGGTGATTTCAGAAAAAAAATGGTTTTCGTAGGTGTCATAGGTATGCCGGTATAAAGCGTCAAAGTTAAAAAAAGGTGTAGAGCAAAAACTACTCTACGTAGAAGGTTGTAGAGTACGTTGAAAAATAGTATTTAAAAACGCTTAAAGTTTGAAATTTTTAGGTGCCACCATTAAAGAGTTATTAAGAAAAATAGAAAAAATCGGTCAAAAAAAGGCTCAAAAAGGGGTTCATATTTGTTAACACAGCTCACCCTGTATAATAGGTAGGGCCATGATTAATACCTCTATTTAATCCTAAAGGAATATGCTTTCAAACGGTGTTAATAAAAAATATTAAAAAAATTTTTTAGAAGTAGAAAAAAATTGATTTCTCGAAAAATTCACTTTTTTTTTTTCGAAAAAAAAAATTTTAAGTTTGGGCTCGTTTATCGCAGAAGGAGTTTCTTTTGGAAAAAAATAGTTTTAACAAAAAAGAAAGCTACATTTACGTAGAAAAGGGCTGTTTTATTCGCATTGTCGGGAACATTACCGTTTAGGCCCCACAGCCGTTTAAGTCCGCGAGGTACCGCGCAAAAAGTTCAAAATTCATTCACAGAAAAATCCGACTTCTAAAGGGTTTATCTTAAAAAGCGCCCTTTAGGAGCTGCTTTATATAAAGGTCTTTAACGGCAATGAGTTTTAGAAAAATCGGCCGGGTCAGTTTTCCACAACGACTTAATCAAATTTTTTTCGTCCAAAAACCGTTTTTTGCTACGCCGTGGGCGTGGCGGAAAATTTTTTTCACCGTTATATACTCTCATCCTTCCTACATATAACGGTAAAAACCGGAAAAAAAAATTCGCGATAGAACCAAAGTTATTAGCGTTTATGTGACGCAGGGTCCGAAAATCCTTCAATTTAGCTGGATGCGTTCTTACAATACGCGAAGCGTATTGTAACAAGTAGACGCTTTGCGTCTACTTTGGTCCGTGGGGACCAGTAGAAATTTTTAAAATTTTTGTTAGTATTACAAAAAAAAATCTCCACAAAAATCCATGAGGTGCCCTAAACACGCAGTGGGGAAGAGACCTGCCGTATCCTCAAAAAGCTCAAACCTTAGTTCCGAGTTCAAACCTTAGTCTCGGCATGGTGCTCTACCCAACTTTTTCTTTTTTTAGTATTTCGAAAAAATAACATCTATAGTAAATATCGAGAGAAAAGGGAAGGTCTCATTATCTATTATAATCAGAAATAAATTTCATTGAAATATTACTTAGTTATTTCTGGGTATCATGCTTCAGAGAACCATGATGTGTTACAATACGCTCCGCTCTTAAGTAACTCGTATAAATATAACCAATATTCAATGATACCTTCTTATTTTATTATAATGCGCCATCTATGGTAAATACGCTAAAACAGAGTCCTCAATTATAATACACTGTTATACTGACAAACGTTATGGCGTATTCGCCATAGTATGCAGATAATTTCATTTACGTTTTTAAATTATGCTCCAAATTCAAAATGTATTTTTTTACCTTAAAGGCCATTCAAAATTAAGTAAAAAAGTTTTATAAATAAATTTTACACGATTTATCCGTGCCACAAGATAAAGGAAAAAGAGGGTCCCATTTATTAGATTATTGGAATAAAACAACCGTGTTTTTATGTCGATTTTTTTTATTTTTCAAATTTATTTTTGAAAGCTTATAGTAATAAGATATAAAACGAAAAGAATCGAAACTATAGAAGCCGAGATATAAGTAAAAATGTGGGAAAAACAAAAGAAAACTGGTTTTTCCCACCGTACCATTTTTTTTCCTAAAATGATTATTGGCAAATTTTAAGTTAAGCCCTAAACTAACAATTTCCAGTAAAAAAGCCCAATAAAAAATATTATTTTTTTTTGGTCAAAAATCGAAAGTGGTACACTCACGAAAAATTTCGAAAAAATGATTTTTATTTTTTTCTGAATTAACTGTGAGTCTGAGAACTTTTTGTTTTAAATAAAAGTTCTTAGGAATATTACGAGGTATCCGTATGTCAAAACGAATCGGTTTTAGCTATCATAGAATCGGAGAAAATTAGAAAAAACTATAAAACATAAATATCAAATTATCATGAGCCTTATGGCAAAATTTCAATTTTTTATTTTTCTATCCTGTACTACTTCAGAGTACCTTTAAAAAAGGTTATTACCGATTTGACTCTAAAACGAACGGAAAACCTATTTCTTTGCATTTTTCGATTTTCGAACAAAATCCGTGTCAAAATGAGCATGTTTTCAAAATATGCTCCGATTTCAAAATTTCTTTTTTCTGGTTAAAGACCATTCAAAAACTAGTAAAAAAGCTTAATGACAAAATTTTTTCACGATTTATATGAGTGCCACAATATAAAGAGAAAGATTGGGTCCCATAAGAATTATTATTTGGGGATAAGAAAACCGGGTTTTTTCGTGGATTTTTTTGATTTATCAGTTTTATTTTTGAGAGGTAATAGTAATTAGATATAAAAAGAATTGACAGGAGAAGAATAAGGAATAAAAGAAACCATTAACGAATTGAATCGAAGCTATAGAAGCCGAGATATAAGTAAAAATGTGGGAAAAACAAAAGAAAACTGTTTTTTTTCCACTGTACCATTTTTTTTTCCTAAAATGATTACTGGAAAATTTTGAAGTAAGCCCTAAACTAACAATTTCCAGTAAAAAAACTAAATAAAAAAATTATTTTGTTTTTGGTCGAAAATCGAAAGGGGTATACCCACGAAAAATTTGGAAAAAATTGTTTTTATTTGTTTATAAATAAAATATAACTCTGACAACTTTTTGTATCAAATATGTCTCAGAAATGGATTGTGAGTGAATGGATTGTGATGAAAATGAGTTTCTCATCCAAATTTCATCTCATTTCAAATCCAAACAAATGTTGGAAGATATATTAAAGTCTCCGCATCTTTCTTACTTTTCTATATGAAAATAAAATGTAAGTATCACAATTACACACATACGAAAGTTTTTCTTTTTAAATTCAGTTTCATAATTACCAATTTTTAGTGAATAATCCTGAAATTTATGAAAATACATACATTTTAAGGTTATGTCATAATGTTTTGATTGTTATATTTGATTTTGTTTTTGTGATTGTAGTGGACTACACCAACAAAGGTTATGTGTTTTGCACCAGATTGAATGCATCATAGCGAAAAACGGACCTGTCATATCTTTAAATTTCCAAAAGAGCCCCTGGAAAAAGAAAAATGAATATCTCTGCTAAGGAATACTAAGGTATTTTTACTAAATCTTTTATTTTTTTTAATACCCAAATGAGGTATTCTATAAATTTTGCTCCTTGTAGGCAAATGGATAAAAAACCTTCAGTCCATGCATTGGTATGTAATTGTTGACAAAAATACAATGAATGGCCTCACTACTTTTCCACATGCAAAGAGGTTAACCAAGGAGAAATTAAAGACATTGTCAAAAACCTAGGTAAGTCTATACTTCCAACTTATCTTTATTTATTTCGAAGCTTGTTTTTTTTCAAGGTAAATACAGAATTGCTTAGTACAAAGTTATCTATACCCAGTACAAGTTTGTCCACTTCTTTGAAGCATGGTACTTCAAACAGAGAAACTGTCAACGATTTGGTAGAAGGTGAGCCGATGTCAAATTCCAGTAAGGGACATGATTTCAATTTTGCACCAACAGCAGAGCCGAAATTCATTTTGCTGCAAAAAGTTGGAGGATGTGAAAGAAAAAAGTGCAGAAGTTAAAATTAAGTTTTTCATATGAGCACATAATAAAGTTTGACATGTAATAAATATTTTTGTAATTTTATTAAGTTAATTAATTTTATACAGTATTTAAATAATAATTGTATAGTTCACATAGAATAGGCAGAAATTATATGTACATATATAAATTTTTTTATTAAGATAAGGACAACATGTATTAAAGCATAACACATAATATAGACACACACGTAATATCTTTATTAAAAATTATGATTGTATATTATGTAGCATTAGAGCCTAAAAACATTAAGGACAATAAAGGTCGTTTTTATTGGCAAATGACAATATTATTTTCTCTATTTCCTACATTTTTGGTGAAGGGAATAGGCTCTGCCCTAAGAAGCCAGGTTAAACCAAGAGCAAAAAAGTTTAGGTCTCATGAGTGTAAGTAAAGTAAACATTTCTATTAAAAAGGCCATCCAAGATAAAAAAAAATATACTAAAAATATTAATGTTAATTCTTTAGCGACATCTAGGGTGGATATGCTGAATCAACTCATCAATTAATTCACTGTCGTACTGATGAACGTTATGGCGTATTCACCAAAGTATGCAGATAATCGCTGTTTTTAAAGTAATTTCATTTGCGTTTTCAAATTATGCTTCAAATTCAAAACTTCTTTTTTTACCTTAAAGACCATTCAAAACTTAGTAGAAAAGTTTAATAAGAAAATTGTCCACGATTTATCCGTGCCACAAGATAAAGCGAAAAGAGGGGGTCCTATTTATTAGGGTATTGTGATAAGACAATCGGGTTTTTACGTCGATTTTTTTTATTTTAAAAAGCAATTGTAATAAAATATAAAAAGAATTAACAGGAAACGAATTAGTAATAAAAGAAACTATTAACGAATTAAATCGAAGCTATAGAAGCCGAGATATGAGTAAAAATGTGGAAAAAACAAAAGAAAACTGGTTTTTTCCCACGGTACAATTTTTTTTTTTAATGATTATTGACAAATTTTAATGTTAGCCCTAAACTGGCAATTTTCATTAAAGAAAAACCCAAGAAAAAAAAATTTTTTTTTTGGTCGAAAATCGAAAGGGGTAGAGCCACGAAAATTTTCGAAAAAATGGTTTTTATTTTTTTTTAAATAAACTATAACTCTGACAACTTTTTGTATCAAATAAAAGTTCTTGGGTATATTGAGAGGTATTCGCCTGTCAAAACGAATTGGTTCTAGCTATTATAAAATCGGAGAAAATTGAAAAAAACTCTAAAAACATAAATATCGAATTATCAAGAGCCCTATGGGAAAATGTCAATTTTTTATTTTTCTATCCTGCACTACTTCAAAGTACCTTTAAAAAAGGTCATTACCAATTTGACTCTAAAATGAACAGAAACCCTATTTCTTTGCAATTTTCGATTTTCGAACAAAATCCGGGGTCAAAATTACCATTTTTTCAAAATATGCTCCGAATTCAAAATTTCTTTTTTCTGCTTAAAGACGACTTAAAAATTAGTAAAAAAGCTTTATGACAAATTTTTCTACGATTCATACGAGTGCACAATATAAAGAGAAAGATTAGGTCCCATAAGAATTCATGTTTGGGGATAAGAAAACCGGGTTTTTTCGTGGATTTTTTTGATTTTTCAGTTTTATTTTTGAGAGCCAATAGTAATAAAATATAAAAAGAATTGATAGGAAAAGAATAAGAAATAAAGGAAACCATAAACGAATTGAATCGAAGGTATAAAAGCCGAGATATAAGTAAAAATGTGGGAAAAATAACAGAAAACTTCCTTTTTCCCACCGTACAATTTTTTTTTTTCCTAAAATGATTATTGGCAAATTTTAAAGTAAGCCCTAAACTAATAATTTCCAGTAAAAAAACTGAATAAAAAAATATTTTTTTTTAGTCGAAAATCGAAAAAGGTATACTTACGAAAAATTTCGAAAAAAAGATTTTTATTTTTTTCTAAATTAACTGTAACTCTGACAACTTTTTTTTTCAAATAAAAATTCTCAGGAATTTTACGAGATATCTGTCTATCAAAACGAATAGGTTCTAGCTATTATAGAATCGAAGAAAATTGAAAAAAACTGAAAAACATAAATATCGAATTATCAAGAGCCCTATGGAAAAATGTCAATTTTTTATTTTTTTATCCTGCACTACTTCACAGTACCTTTAAAAAAGGTTATTACCAATTTGACTCTAAAATGAACAGAAACAAAATCCGCGGTCAAAATGACCATTTTTTCAAAATATGCTCCGAATTCAAAATTTCTTTTTTCTGGTTAAAGACCATTCAAAAACTAGTAAAAAAGCTTTATGATAAATTTTTCCACGATTCATACGAGTGTCACAATCTAAAGAGGAAGATCATGTCCCATAAGAAGCAATGTATTAGGATAGGAAAAAGTGGTTTGTTTCTTGTTTTTTTTTTAATTTTCATTTTAAAAGGCAATTATAATAAAATACAAAAAATTTAAAGAAAAAAAACGAATAAAAAAATTTATCAACTTATTGAATTGAAGCTATGAAAGCCGTGATCTCAATAATATAGTAAAAAAAATATAAAATACACCTTTTTTTGACACCGCATCAATGTTTTTTTTTTCTAAATTGATAAACTATTAATATAAATTTATTACCAATTTAGCAACCCCCACTAAAAGAACCCTAACTAAAATAAAACTATTATTACTATTTTTTTTTCCAGATATTTATACCTTGTCCTAACTTTATGCTGCTATTACTATTTTTATAAATATTATCTTTCTTGTACATGTCAATAAATCTTCAAACACCCTTTATAATATGATTACTATAATTATAAGTAATATTTTTCTTATTAATGCACTTAAACTTTAAAACACCCCGTATAATTCTATTTATATACTATTATTATCCTCATAAATGTTCCATAATATCAATACCCTCTGTATATTTCAAATATATATTTATTAATATTTATATTCGTTTTATTTATCCTAATAATTTATCAAGAAACCGCGTAAAATTGTCCCCATAATACTAATAATATTCATTAATAAAATAACTCATGACGTCACGAGACGAACACGACGCGTTTATAATTGTTGCCAGACATCCACTATCCTTCTCTCAAACCGCTTTTCCTACTCTAACTCGTAGCGCAAACGGGCCGAATTTGCCGCCACAATACCCCGAAAACCCCGCGCTTACGTCATCTGACCATGTGCGACTCGATAGTGACGTCGTCCGTATGCCTTGACATTGGGTCAATTTGGTGCTGGACCGCCAACGTTATTGTATGTACCATCAGCTGGCTCCCTGTGTCTCGAGGGTATGACGGTTGATTGGAACGGCTTATTTTTGGGGGTTTTTCTTAAATAACAGCTCGTTGCGGAAAAACGTTAACATTTGAAGAAAAACGGTTTTTAGTGGATTATAGCCAGATAGTGTCGGGTGATTTCAGAAAACAAATGGTTTTCGTAGGTGTCATAGATATGCCGGTATAAAGCGTCAAAGTTAAAAAAAGGTGTAGAGCAAAAACTGCTCTACGTAGAAGACTGTAGACTATGTCGAGAAATAGGATTTAAAAAGTTCTTAAAATGCTGAAAGTTTGAAATTTCTAGGTGCTGCCAATAAAGAGTTATTAAGAAAAGTAGAAAAAAAAAATCAAAAAAAGGCTCAAAAAGGGGTTTATATTTGTTAACACAGCTCACCCTGTATAATACGTAGCACCATGAATAATACCTCTATTTAATCCTAAAGGATTAAGCTTTTAAACGGTGTAAACAAAAAAAATTAAAAAATTTTTTTAGAAGTAGAAAAAATTTATTTTTTGAAAAAATCACTTTTTTTTTTTCGAAAAAAAAAATTTTAAGTTTGAGCTCGTTTATCTCGGAAGGAGTTTCTTTTGGAAAAAAATAGTTTTAATAAAAAAGAAATCTACATTTACGTAGAAAAGGGCTGTTTTATTCGCATTGTCAGGAACATTACCGTTTAGGCCCCACAGCCGTTTAAGTCCGCGAGGTACCGCGCAAAAAGTTCAAAATTCATTCACAGAAAAATCCGACTTCTAAAGGGTTTATTATAAAAAGCGCCCTTTGGGAGCAGGTTTCCGTGGAGGTCTTTGATGTCAATGAGTTTCATAAAATTCGGCTCAGTCAATTTTTCCCCACCCGCCAAAGATCCTGTATTCGCAAAAAAAGCAGTTTCTTGCCACGAACGCCCCTTCGGGGCGGGCGTGGCTAGCGTATTATTTGTTTTTAGGAAAGTTCATTTTACAATACCATTTGGTTCAATAGCAAAAAAGTTACAATAGCCTCTGTATTATTATATTGATGATATAAATCAAACCTTTTAACCACTAACCTTTAGTATTCAAAATTTCAGTAAATCATTCATATACAACAATCTGCATTTTAATATTACTATTAGATAATATTAGTAATTATTTATCGAAGAAAAAAAAATTGACAACGTCGGCACCCTTTGGCATGAATTATCCTAATTGCTTTAAGGTGAATTTACACATGTATGCGTTTAGTGGCGCCAACGGTCGCGTCAGTTCTATTTGCGTGCCAGTAATAAAGGTTCATACTACTGCTAAAACAGAAATATTTGTCATGACAGTTTCATTTTCATATAGTACGTAATATGTCAATCGAACTTCGCGAAGCCTGCAAAACAGTCGCTAAATTTTCAGGAGAAAAAAAATCTCTACCAAACGAAAAGACCGTGTGTAAATTGAAGCAAGTATTGGCTGTCGACTTATATCCTGCAAACTACAAAAATTATCTTCGAATGAAAAAACAACATTTTGTAATTTTTCTAGATTGTGTGAAGTCACGTATTATGAAAATGGACACTCATCTGAGAAACGCGTTAACACCATAATTGAAATTGGAAGTCATATTAAAATATCTTACAACAGGAGATTCTTTCACTTCATTGCAATATACATTACAAGTAGATCCGACTCTTCTTGCTGCAGACTGGAACGAAAATTTCTGTCGTGAGTATTTTTGTTATTATACGAAAGGTTTGAATTTCGGCATAGTGTTATATTCATGACTGGCAGAGGCGGAAGGTGGTTGTAGTTGCTGAGCATTACATCAAATGCTCCCAAATCCAACCCAACCCAACCGTATAAGATAAGAGTGTATGTACGCTATCGATTTCAAAGCGACTGTTTCCAGTAGCTTATTCAACGAACAAACCACCGACCTCCCAAAACAATCAAACTCATTGTCCTCTTTTGTATTAGGCTTTACATATAATTTTTGAAAAATTTCCTGTAGCCCTTGTAAAGTCTACTCAGTGCCACTTGGCAATTTAGTAGGTTTAAAGTTAATATTTGAAACACTGGATTTTTGGCTGCAAACGGAAGACCATCTGATGGACGAGTATTTTCAAAAAGCAGTTTCTTCCACTTCCAAAATGGAACAATAGTAGAAGGTTTATGGAGAGAAGAAGTACAAAGTGGCTCACTCAGAGATTTAAGATCAACTGCAGATAGCCAGTCGTAACCATTCGAGAAATGCTGCGCAGCTCAGAAATAAATAATCTGATTGGTTTATGGGTGATGGGTCTGTCCCTTGGTAAATGGAAATGATAAATAATTAATAATTTAATGTTTTGGCTCCTGTTAAAACCGTGAAAATAAAAAGATCCTGGTTAACCGACAATATAGTATTAATGATAAAGTTAAAAGAAAATGCATACAGTAGCTGCAAAAATGCCTGAATCTGAAAATGCCTCTCATTGGGATTATTATAAACAGTTGCGCAATTTAACGAATATAGGGTTAACAATTAACAACGAAGAGAAGAAACTAATGAAAATTAATACCTTTTTTTGTAATTTTCTTTTTTATATATTAACATTTTTATAAAAACAATAATAAAACTCTTTTGTTTCCGAATTATTTGCTTTTAAAACAGTCACTGTAAATGAAGTAAAGGAACACTTATTGGCCATTGAGTCTCTTGCAGTGGTACCAGATTTAATTAATATTCAGATGATAAAAATGTGGTCTCCGAAAGTTTTGCCTTTTATTTGTCATATAATTAATTCATGCATTCTTGAAAATATCTTTCCCACTGCTTGAACAATTGCCAAAGTAAAACCGTTACAAAAAAAAGGAAAGTTGCAGTTGATTATAATGATTTACGCCCAGTCAGCATATTATCATGTTTATAAAAAATGTTAAAGAGGGTAATGAATAAATAAATTAGACAACATATAAACAAATTTAATCTTCTGCCAGAACATCAGTCAGGTTTCAGGACTGGGTATAGCTGCGCAGCATCTTTAGTAAATATAACCGATGATTTATGTAGGGAAACTGATAAAGCCAATACCACCGCACTAATCCTTTTAGACTACTCAAAGGCGTTTGACGCTATTAATTATGAGATACTGCTGTCCATTTGACATTTTGTTGGATTTTCAGAGCAAGCAATAGCTCTTTCAGAAAGTTTTTTAAATGGGAGGAGCCAATATGTTAAAACGTCTTTGGGGCAGTCGGAGCAAGGTGCAATTAAAAACGGGGTACTACAAGACTCAATTTTGGGACCCCTTTTGTTTTCTATTTATACGTGTAATATTGCTTTATGCATTGATCATGAAACAGTTCATCAATATGCCGATGATAAGCAAATGTTATAGTTTTTTAAACCAAAAGAATAGGAACTTGCTGAAAAATGTATCGAAAAGGACCTAAAAAATCTTGTTAAATATTCAGAAAAACATAATTTGCAAATTAACCCAAATAAATCTGTGTTATTATTTTTTAGAAAGAACAAAAATCATGATGCAAATAATTATGCTTCTGATGGATACTGATCTTCGTTTTGGAGAGCATGTTAATTTGAATATTAAGAAAGCGTATGGTTCCCTAAGGTTGCTCTACTCACATTGGCACTTGCTCCCCGTGCAGCAGAAAATGCAACTCACATGCAATTATTATCACCAAAACACTTCTTTACCTTTTAAATAAAATTAGGTATAGGACAGATGTGCCAGATGAACATAAATGTAAGGTTTAGAAATTTAATAACTCCACCAGAACATACCACCGCAATATTTGAAAGGAGTTTTTCTTATAACGTCTTTTGCTTATACAATAGACTCTCGCCTCATCTTAAAAGCCTTACTGTTAACCGGTTTAAAAAACATCTAAAGATGCAGCTTTTTTTTTGTTGTTGTTTATTTTATTTTGTTCTTATTATTTGTATCTTTGAACCAGTAAAATAAAAAATGTAATCAATTACTTAAAAGGCACTACTTTTCAACTATTACAATTTGTTAGTGTGTATTATTGATATACATGTAATTATGTTCTATTGTTGTCGTTTTTTTTCGGTTGGTTTTTTTAAATGTCTTTAGTTTTGAATTATTTATTCTTCCTTACACATCTTACATGGATGTATTAATACCTATTTCAAGTATTCATAGGATGTAGAATATATTCAGGTACTGAACCCGAACTTTTATAAATTGTCTTTCAGTTTCTTTTTATGTTATTCTAATTTAACTAAGTTTATTATTTATTATTGTAACTCTTTATATTAAATTAATGCAAATAAATTTTATTATTATTATAATCAATAAAATGTAATAAATAAAATAATTTGAACTCGCAAAGTTTCTGATTTCGTTCTGATTCGTTTCTCGACAATCTTAACTTTTATCAGAAATACTATCTATATACATCCTATAAGCACGTAAGAAGTATACAAACTTTTTTGGACAAATCGATGTACACACGTGCAAATTTAATTTACTGGCGCACGAATTTTTACTGGCGCAATTAAAACGATTCATATGTGAATTCACCATTATGTACAGGCACTAATATGTTATTTCGCCGGTCAGGTCAGGTGATCAATATCGATAAATAACATTATCAATAACGTGATCAATAACAATCTCCTCATTGGTTGGTTTGATTTTGGAGATGAAGTGGATGTGGAAACCACAGTTTCTGTTCAGTTCGGTTGAAATGGCGGAACAAAGCGCAGTAAGTATTAATTTTTGATTTTATTTGCGAAAAACGCATTTTGAAATTTTTTGCTTAAATCTTCAAAACTAGCGAAGTTCTATGCTGTTAAAAGCATTTTGGGACACCTGGTGTATATTAAGCAAGAATGTTTTAATGTCCGCTTAGTTCTGATTTTAAGTAAAAGCGGATACAAATGCAGATATTTTTGTGTTACCATAACAATAATGAGTAATAGTTTAGGATCAATGAGAAGAACTGTTCAAATTATTTATTTTTTGATGCTTATCTTCGTTGCTACCTATTAGAGTTAAAGCAGCGCGGTTTTTACGCTACTTTTTCATAAAATATAATTAATAGTGACAGAGATGATGGCAGAAAAATTTGACACTCTGTACAATATTTTGACTAGGCTGGCATTATTATTTTAATGTTTATTAAATTTATCACATTTTTTTTATAGATTGTCAATGAGCCTAATGAGGGTGTTGCAGTTGATGGTGAGTAATTCAAATTAAATCAGTGTTTTTTGTTATTTTAAAAATTTAAGCAATATGGCATAATAGGTTTAACATTTTTTGATATCTTTTCTTTCTTGGTTATTATAGACCCTCCATCATCGGGGACCGCCACCCCTGCAGCGACCGCCGCCACCACCAATGCCGCCCCTTCGGCGACCGCCGCCACCACTACTGCCGCCCCTTTGGCGACCGCCGCCACCACTGCCGCCCCTTCAGTGGCCACCCCTGATAGTAATTTAATCCGATTTTTTTAATTGTGATTTTATCAATATAAGCAAAATTGTCATTTGGTTTACCCATTTTATTTTAAGAAAAAGAAAGTGGTAACAGGTCAACTAATATTTATATAATTTTTTAATCTTTATAGAAATTATTTTTAACAATTTTTTGTTTCATATTTTATAGATATTGAAGATAACCATGTCTATTTAGGCTGAAATTTAATTTTATAGTCAGACATAATGATAACCTTTAAGGAAGGAATGCTAGAGCCATAACTTTTAAAAAAGTTTCGCATATAGATTAATATGATAAGACAGTCATAATAAATTCATTTTGTCATATTATTGAATTTGCCAGAAATTACTTTAGCTTTTGAATGTTATATGACATATATATGTTTTTTCAGAAGTACATTCTTCATGTTTTAAAAGTGAATAATTAAATTATTTTTTTTTGTATACAAAAGGGTTTAAATAGTAGATAGAGTATACCAATATCCTCAAAAAAAAGCCCTTTTCAAATGTCATTATAACATATAGGTCAAATGTATTTAACATTGTATAGAATTTTTTATGACAAAATTAGTATAATAATTATGTTAACTTACACAATATACTTGTTATGATTACAAGCTTAAATATGTATAAGTATGATATGTCTTGTAAGTGTGAAGAAAACAACATTACAAACTCTTTCGAGTCTTGATAACCAAATTATTACAAACTTTAAGGGGTAATTTAAAGGTTTGCCTATGTACAGGTAATGGATATAATACTTTTCAGCTGTGGCGATATCTATGTTTCAATCATTTTTCTTGTTTCAAGACATGTATTTTTTTATGATAATTTTTTTTTTTAAAAGTACGTTTAAAACGCTTCAAAATTACAACCATATATCATTCATCAAGTTCTTAACAATAATCTAAGCAATATAAATTACATCTAGAATAATGTAACTGACAGTTTATAGAGATTCCACAAGACCATTTTTTCCAAAACCCTATACTTTGGAAAATCCAGACATACACAACATTTATGGCATATTTATATTAGTTCGAAACCACAAATGTAACAATAAAAAAATTAATTTATTCTGTAAAAGTTGAAAAACAGAGATTTCATATTTTATAAACATGTTTAACTTTTTAAATTGTCAACTTGTCTAAATAAGAGACTTTATAATCGAACTATAATGATAATTTTCAAGAAAGATGTTTTATGAATTTCTAATTTGAAAAAGTAAAACTTGCAATTGTGACTATGATTTGATTAACTTATTTTATTGGTTTTATCATTTCTTTGATTTTTTTTCCAAAATTACTTCAATTTTTGAATTTTAAATGGGATTTTTAATTTTTTTGAAATGATATTTTAAGTTATGAAAAAGAAGTGTGCCGGATAATTAATTACCTTAATATAATACCTAAAAAGGATAATGCTTACATTTGGTACTTTTTTTTTTCAGTACTTGGAATGTTGGAGGCCCTGCAAGGGCAGGTCAACGCCTTAGTGGTAAGCAGCCCTTTTTATTTTAATTCTTATTTTTATATTTAAAAAAAAGAAAAATAAATTAAAATTATAATACAAAAATATGTAATTTGTCTTATTTAATTTCTTTTTAAATATCACATTTTTAATTGAACGTCACTAGTTTTGTTATAAATAATTTTAAAAAAAATTTCTTTCAGAACCGGCCGACAGCAAGCAATGGTAAGTTTTATATATTTTAAACTAAAACGGTTTTAATTTATAGAGTGAAATAAAATAATGAAAAGATCTTATATATTTTTCACTATATCTTTTTATCTGAGTTTTGAAAACATAAGGTGTCTAATTTTAATTAAAGTATATTGATTATAGTGGCCAAATACCATATAGATTGTAATTTAAGTTAATTAATTTTACATAAACTTAAATTACAAAATTATAATATAAAATAGTCTAATATGTGACTTCTGAAGCGCCTTCTTTAATAATATTTACAATTAAAAAAAAACTAAGTTGAGCTTATCACTCACTATTTGTTATATGATCGTAGAATTCTTGGACACCCTGTATAAATTATTAAAATAGAAATGAAAATTTAATGAAATATTTTCTATTTTTAGACAGGAGACCTGCAAGGCGCCTCATTGCCAGGGGGGCGGATCATGGCCGCGGTGGTCGCCGTGGACGAGGTGGACACCGCGGCCGTGGACGAGGTGGACACCGCGGCCGTGGAAACGGTGGCGGGTCCAATTATTTTTTTTAATTTTAATAAATAATTAAAAAGATTGATACAAGTTTTATTTATAAAATTCACCTCTATTTGTTACATATAAATTACATAAACTAATGTTAACATTTGGATATCAATCACAATTAAAGATTTTTTTTGTTTAATATAAAAGATTACTACAATACGTTTTAAAATACATTCGAGTTGACCAAAACAATAGCTAATATTTAACGTGCGACAAATAAAACAATTAATGTTTCCTATACATTTTTACCTAAATATATCTAAGTTGTATACAGTATTTCCAAATATATTTGAGGTACTGAAAATTCAGAGGCTTTGGAGTAAAAAGCTTACACTGTCATGATAATTTCGATATAATGAAAATATATGATTACAAAATTATAATTTTAACATAGAATGCACTGAATTTAGTTTCTTGATTATGTATTCATAAAAAATTCCATATTATCAACTTTTAATTTTCATTGAAGTTGGATCTTATTGCCACATAAACATAAGTTATTTATTTTTACTAATTTTTTTTTTTGTATGCATTATCTGAAGAGAAAACATGGAACACTTTTAAGTAATCCCTAAATGAAGGTATCGTTCGAATCATTTATAAATGTAATTTTTTTTATTAAATGTATCATTTGCATAAGTTGCCAAGAGAAAAACTATAAAAATTAAAGAAACCCTATTTTCACCGATTTTTTAGTATCCGATAAAAATATTTGTTTGTTAAGGAACATTTATTGTCGGATATAAAGAAAGCCTTTCTATAATTAAAATAATTGAATTTGTCCCTAGGTAAAATCCACATTTTAATTGTCCCAATACAATTATAATTCCTTCTCTCTTGTAACGCGAATATAGAAGTAACTTCTCTTCAATCATTTCCCGTTGTTGAGGTTTGGCCCATTTGCAGCGACATTATAATTCCTAAAAATTAATGTGAATTTACCAAAAAATATTACTTAAAATAAATGCGTATCAAAGAAAAGTTTATTAATTTTTCAATTAAAAAAAAATTAGTATAAATCTGAATGGTAAAAATAGAATGCCACAATTATCATATAATATGGGCAATCATTCTTATATAATATATTATAGTCGTGAAAGCTAACACTGTCATTCTTGGGCTGTTCTATAGAAGTGGGTTCTTGTTCTGCAGGGCGGTGCAGAAGCCTTGATTACATAAGATATTACGATGTTACTTTCAGATATTTTATAACAGTAAGTAAGGTAATTTTGATAAATTTTAATTACAAAATGATCTCACCGTTTACACCCCATTAAAATTTAATTTCTAAACATGTATTTACTCCTTTTGGAAGGTTCATGACTTCTTTTTACCATAATCACATTTATGTACTTGTATTAATAAGACTATTGAAAGCATTTTCTTCGAATAAAAATAGTTAATAATATAAAAAAAGTTATATAATCATTATAGCTAACTTACTAAAACGTTAATGTAGCTAACACAATATTGAAATTATTTGTATTTCTCGTAGACTTTGCTTAGGAGCATTAGTTAGGACTGGAGAGCCTCTGGTTTAAGATGCATGGTTGTTCTCCAATTTGAAGGGCCTGTAATAAGAATATTTCTGTGTTAATTTGAATAATTTCCTCTAAAGTAATGTATGTATATACAAAAGTGTAACGAGATAAATTTTCTCTCTATATTTGTGATAATACTAAGAAAAAGTCTCAAAAAACGTACTTTTTTTTAATTATATTTTTGACATGGGAACATAAATGATTCGTATTTTGGTATATTAAGAAGGTAATTAAAATACCAATTTTATATGTAACACGAAAACCTCTTTGTAATGAAAATTAAAAGTATTAGTTTAGCAGAGCGCTTTCGCCATCCAGTCATCACCAATGCTAACTGAAAATAGGGATGATGATCTTCGATTAGAAATTAAAAATTATGAATAAGATTTAAAAAGTTATTTGAGAAGACCAACAAACTTTCTGGAGAAAAAGAGTTTTATAGAATAATTACTTCACAACAACATATGGAAAATCACAACCGTTTAAAGACATACAATGATTAAAAATTAACAACCGGGCGAGACTTTCCACTCAAGTACAATAAAGAAAGTCATGGTAGAGTCTCATCACGAAAAACCGACTAACTTTGCAAAGAAAAAGTTAATTGATATTAGAAATTTATAGCTCAATAACCGAGAAACTATTAAGTGAAAAGTTTAAATGTATGTTATGTTAAACAAATTTGTGAATAGGGAAAAAAGTCTATGCGCTTCTAATAATGCATCAGTTGATGAAGCTGCGAAACGAAAATGTAACTTAATTGTTCTATAAAAAATAATATTAAGACAATTTATTAAAAATTATTACAACAAACTTACCAAATATTGTGCAACAAAAAAGAAATATCTGCTTTGCTGAAATCTTTGAACGTATCTATTCCTTAGTAAGGGATGTCATTTCTGTGTCTTGCATTTTAATGACCTGTAAAGAAATGTTTTTAATATACAAGATTTTCTTTAAAATAATTCATTGTCAAGCCCTTTTAACGTGTTTCCTTTAAATTGAAATCTGGTTACTATCACCTGGTTGGCCGCGATTAAAATGGTGCCTATAAGAAAATATAATTAAAAAAAACATATTGGCATCTGATGAGCAACATATTGTTTCGTACTCATTATGGACTCATCAGTATTGCATATCCAAAAAATAATTAATTTTTCGGAAGCAATAGACAATTGTTGCTGCGGGGTCAGCGAGCCAACATTTGCCAAAACATATTTTTATGTGTGAAAATAAAAATATGTTTTATGGTCCAATTATATTATCTTTTTATAGATACATATTAGAATATATTATTATTACAAGTATTTATTTACCAAAAAGAGAATTATTAAATATCCTCATTAATATACATATCAATATGTTGTTCCTTTTCTAAAACCTGCCATAATATTACAAAGCTGGTTATGCTGGAAAAAAGTGCTTCTAAATAAATATGCACATAATTGATTTAATAGTTCGACACAATAAAATTGGCATGATTCAGTAAATTTCGTACTGTTTGCGCTTTTAGTACTTTCTTAAGCTTTTTTTAGCTATTTTAGTACTTATGTATCAGCGTTTATGTAGTACTCTAATTCTCTAAATGCCAATTATTGTAATCGTTTTGTTATTTGTTGACCATTATATGTATAATATTATTGTGGTTTTTTTAATAGTTACTTAAAAGGATTAAAGCATGTAACAGTAAAACATATGTTACAATTTTTTTATCAGGTATGTTCCTTTTCTTTTCCTTGCACCTTAGTTATTACAATTTATATCTTTGATAATATAAAATTAAATATATTGCGAAGATGTAATTATTGATATTCAATAAACATTTTCATAAAGCCAAGTAAAAAACTTTTAGTTCCGTATAGAACTAGTAATGCTAAACAAAAATCTTTAATAAGGTTAACCAACCCAACGAAAAAATATTAGTATTTGTACCTGATTGGATTAATATTTTAGCACAATATTACTTGGGCATTTCTTGGCTGCTTGTAATGTTTTTGGGCTTTTTGGTACTTTAGCATTTTTAGCTGATTTAGTACTTTTATTTAAGCCTTTTATTTATATAAGTTGCTATTAATGTCAAGTAGTACTGTAGCTAAAGCTATAAGACAATTATAGTTAATTATCAAGTTAAAAATAGTTAGCCATGTACTTGAATACTATTACCATTTTAGGTATTTAAATAAGATTAAAAAAATGTTTAATTATAAGAAGCAAGACTAATTTAACTTTATACATTTATGACACAATAATATTTCAAATTATAATAATATTGACCAACTAATAAAAAAAGTTGCCTTGAAGATACCTGATTGGATTAATGATTTAGCACAACACAACTTTAATTTTTTTTAGCTACTTGTAGTTTTATTGGGCTTTTTGGTACTTTAGCATTTTTAGCTGTTTTAGTACTTTTATTTAAGCCTTTTTATTTACTTAAGTTGCTATTCATATCAAGTGGTGCTGTAGCTAAAACTATAAGACAATCATAGTTTATTATAGAAACAAATTATAATGATTTTAAAAATATTTGTTGGTATTATTTATAACAATATGAGTTATAAATAATACTATCATAAATAATCTGTTATTTTTGTTGATGGAAAATAAGTAAAGAACTCTTAACAAATAGAAACATTTGGAGATATTAATGCAATTTATATATATTTGTTGCAATATAATAAATGTTTTATTAGACTTTACTTGAAATTCTAAGTTACTGAAGTTTAAAATTGCAAAACATATTTTTTTACAGGTATGTTTCTTAAATTGTTTTTCTTTGCCCCTTAGATAATATAATTTGTATCCTTGATCATATAATAATAAATATATTGCAAAATTGTGAATATTTGCATACAATAAATTTGTTTCAAAGCTGAGTGAACAACTTTTAGTACCGTATAGAACTAATAACGCTAAACAAAAATCTTTATTAACGTTCACCAATCCAACGAAAAAACATTGGAATTTGTACCTGATTAGATTAATGTTTTAGCACAACATTACTTCGACATTTCTTAGCTACTTGTAGTGTTTGTGGGCTTTTTGGTACTTTAGCAATTTTAGCTGTTTTAGTACTTTTATTTAAGCCTTTTATTTACTTAAGTTGCTATTAATGTCAAGTAACACTGTAGCTAAATCTATAAGACAATGATAGTTAATTATCAAGTTAAAAATACTTAGCCATGTACTTGAATACTATTACCATTTTAGGTATTTAAATAGGATTGAAAAAATGTTTGATTATAAGAAGCAAGACTAATATCTTATACATTTATGAGACAATATTTAAAATTATAATAATATTGACCAACCAATAAAAAAAAGTTGCATTAAAGATACCTGATTGGATTAATGATTTAGCACAACACAACTTTAATTTTTTTAGCTACTTGTAGTTTTATTGGGCTTTATGGTACTTTAGCATTTTTAGCTGTTTTAGTACTTTTATTTAAGCCTTTTTATTTACTTAAGTCGCCATTAATGTCAAGTGGTGCTGTAGCTAAAGCTATAAGACAATCATAGTGTATTATAGAAACAAATTATAATGATTTTAAAAATATTTGTTGGTCACAATATTAATTATCAATAATATTATCATTAATAACCTGTTATTTTTGTTGTTGGAAAATAAGTAAAACAATCTTAACAAATAGAAACATTTGAACATATTAATGCAATTTCAATCATATTACAAATACCAAAATGGTTTATTATTTCTTGCAACATAATAAATGTCTTGTATCAAGACTTTACTTGAAATTACAGTTTTTTGTAAAGTAAAGTTTAAAAAATAAAAACTGTTAAGAAAGTATAACTTCGAATTGAGATATCAATATTTTGCAATATATAAATATTAACTATATAATCAAAAAATATATGGACCAAAGAATTTATTTAATTTTTTATTTTTCTATACATTCTAGGTAATAAATAAATGTAATATTTATTTTGCTCGTTTTCTCATATTATTTAGAAGTTTTACAAATAGCTTTCTTATTTTCTGCACGTATTGTTATTTAAACGTCTTTTATTTCAAAGTAAGGCAATTTATTTCTAGTATCTATCTAATATCTATCTGAAATTCCATATCTATAATATGTTTTATATTTTTTACTTTAAACAATAAATCAGTGATAATAAATATGACTTGATAAATACAGTATAGAAAAAATTCTATTCAAAGTATCTATTATTTTATCATGAACATTGTCTATTAAAAATTATGAAATGCTTGCATATAATTTTGTTTAATTCTTTTAATGTAAAAGAAGCAAAAAATGAGAATATGTAAATTAAAAAAATATAAGCGTTTGTTAATTATCTTAGTTTGTAATTAATTCTAATATCATCAAATAGACATCTTTTAATGTGTCATCAAAATTAGATACTTTACCTATATTATTATCATCACAATTCCACCATTGATTATTAATGTTGACCACAGATGTATAATGGTCAGAAGTAATCTCTTGACCATGATGCTTGATAACACACTTCACCTTAAATCTGAAATTATCTAAAACTACATTTTGATTATTAAAATTTGAGAAGGTGGTATTTATTTTAACTGAACGACCATTTCTAATTTGAGACCTTTGAAGTTGTAAAACTAAATATTTAGAAACAAAGGTAAGTTTGGAAAATGTTGTTAAATTATTACTACAATTTTGACATATTAATTCACTTTGTCAAGGGATAAACATCAATTCAAAATTTATATTATTTCCACAGTTTTCCGGAAAATATGCTATATATATACTGACCATATCGTTGGTTCCATATTCATTAATGTTGCAGTTTTCACAATGTTTTACATCCAGATGGGCTCGAGCATTAATGTGGATTTGAACATCGTCTACGTCCAATTTTCTCAATAATTTTCTACAGAATTCTTCAGCGTCTTGTTGCTCTTGCCGTAGGAATATGCCTCCTAGTAAGTGTCTCACTGCCATTGCAGAATTTGTTCTCTTTAGCATAATGTCATGAATCCTAGAGTTAATGTTGGTGTTTCGCTTTGAAATTGAATCACGAATTTCTGGTAAACATAAAAGTGACTGTAAAACACTATTAGCATAACACGAAACATTATCTCTATTCATCAATGAAGGTGGTGTGCTATAAACATTAGGGATACTCTCATCATCAGAACTTTAAAATAATGTAATCATCATTATTAATACTTTCTTCATCTTCCTGTAAGGATGCTTGGGTTGCTAAATATTGATTATTATTATTAGTATTCTTAACATTAAAGTGTAATTTTTGAGATATTTTTTTAGACTCATTAACAGTTTTTGGTAATGTTGGAATAAAATCTTTATCATAAATACTAACCACTGTGGCTTTATGATGACTATAAACGGTATTATATATAAAATGTTGTAAATTTTTAAAGTTACTAAAAAGCCAATCAATTTGAGTATTAGATTTTGTAGTAGATTCATCTACACTAAGTTTAGATGTTAAACCTTTGAAATTCAAAGTCATTTTAAGGCCATTTTGTGTCTCATTTATTATGTCTTGATTAAAATCACCAATAACTAATATCCGTCCTTGCTGACCAAAAATAATGTCACTTAAATAACGTTGGGCTTGTAAAATTGTTAATTTTGGAGGATTGTATACTACCATAACAAAAATATCATTTAAAAGAAATGTTACAGCTTGAAAAACTATTCCAGAGAAATTTTTAGTGTACTTATTTATTGAACTTATTTTTGCAGTTAAATCTTTTTTCTTATAACAAATTATGCCAAAAGGTTTGCTTACATTTTCATTACTGAATAAATTTGCAAAACATTCAAAACCATTTATTTCTATATTAGTAGTACTGTTTTTGTGTAACCAAGTCTCAACAAAAAATAACAAATGTGCATCTTTAAAGATCGGATTGTTTTTTATAAATTTGAGATTTTTTGATAAGCTTTGCACATTTTGATAAGCAATGACGTTTTTAACATGAACATCTTTGACAAATTGGTTCTCATACCTGGATATTAGAAGCTTATTAGTCTGCAAATTTTTGAGTTCCTTGAAAGCAACATCTTTGTCGGTTGGTGGTCTTGGAGCCTTGAATTATCCAATGATGTACAATCCACTAAGTTTGGTAACTCGGCTGCAGGCAACATACACACTGCTTCTGGACATTTGTTTTCTTATGTGAACAGCCACTTGTTCATAGGTAGCACCTTGACTCTTATGGATGGTGATTCCCTCACTGATGAGAAGTGGAAATTGTAGCCTTTCGACGTGGACGTTACTCCCTTTTTGGATTTTGATCGCTCTTGCAGTTTTTAGTATTGGTGTCCAAGTGGTCGGTATGTTGTGGTCTTCCATATGGGCTTTATGTTTGTTTCGACAATCTATACCAGTCTTTGTATCGAAAAATTCTATCCATACTCTATTTGGAATCTGATTGTGATCATATTCAATTTTTCGAAGGGCACCTGTTGCACCATTGACTAAACCGTCCTTGGTATCTATGTTGAGAGAGATCATATATTTTGCATTTAATTGTAGAGTTACAGTCATCATCAAGCCAAAACTCTCAGATTTTTTTAAACCTTTCGCATATTCCAAAAATAATGTTTTTAGTTTTTCAGAGCAACTACCTTTAACTACATCTTTGGCTTCACTCACCGACCGCTCTGTGTTATACGTAGACAATTTTTCGTTATTGTATGCATCCACATCACTATTGTAACTGAATAAATGGATGGTGTCTTCTGGGATTTGGAAGTCAGTAGGAACCTCTCTCGATTTAATTAACTTCACATCGTCGTCAGTCATCGCACCACAGGCCATATTATTTAAGGCTATGGCAAATGATTTGTCGTTACTTTGTCTCATTATCTCGGTCAATTCAAAGTACTTAAAAAGGTCCCATAAATAAGTGCCACAGATTTCCTTGTAGGGATTCCTCTTTGATGGCAAAAATATAAAGGAATCTCCCACTGGTGGTAGTTGACGACTGTCGCCACACATGATAATAGGGATGTTTCCAAAAGCTGCATCAGATTTGAAGATTTGCTGCAATCTACTGTTTACATATTCAAACATTTTGGCACCAACCATGGAATACTCGTCAATTATGATTAGTTTAAGTTCACATAAGGCAGAATAGATTGTGTTGACTGTTTCATGGCTTAAGGGAATCAAGTCATCATCGTATTGATTAACTGGTAAGGACAGAGCAGAATGTAGAGTTATTCCGCCAATGTTAAATGCTGCTTTGCCCGTTGGTGCAGCCAGTAAAACTTTGAGGCTTTCAGGATTATTTCCAGGAATTGAATTGTAATGTCTTAATAATGTTTGAGTTATGGCTGTTATTAGGTGACTTTTTCCTGTACCAGCTGGTCCACTAAGTACGCAATAAAATGGTTGTTTTTCAATTAACTGGTCTTGTACAATATTTAGGAACTCATATTGTTTCTGGTTTAGTTTGCTTATAAGTTCCACATACTCTGAGTCTGGAATTTGATAAGGGGTGGGAAATGCCATATGTTTCACAGGTGCTTCATTTTGGTTTCTATCAATGCCATCAAATGGATTATAATCGGGATTATCTATCGCATATGCCATGTATTCATTGTCGATATTGCCCTCAAAGCCATTATTAATGAGGTCATCTGTTCTATCTTGGGCACATTGCAATGCCTCTTCTAATATTTTCTCATCTAAAACATTAAATTTCCGTCTATTTTCAACTATTTCAGCATATCGGTCAACATATTTTATTTGCTGATCAACATTTTCAACTTCATCTACTTCATTTCTCCATGGAACATATAACATGATCTGTTCTCGGTAATAGTTTATAGGGTCCTGTTGTAGTCCATAACGTCGATAGGATATGATTTTAGGATGACTTCTTTTAACTAAGATTCCGCTCCCATCTTTCAATGGAAATATGGTTGCTTTTTTTGATTGTTCTTCCTTTTTGGAGAATTGATAATAGGCGGCCAATTCTGCCAAGCAAATATTTTCAAGTTCGTTTGGTCTCTGTTCATAATGTTCAATCAAACCATCACAATAGATATTGGTGTCATCATCGGGCATTTCTTTTAGTTCTGCTATGGATTTTAATAGCTTTGTTCTTTCCTTTATTGGGTTAGTAGGAATGTAAATATATCCACTGGATGTTTCATGCAGGGGAATCTGAAGCACACAATAGGCCGCTTCTTGAGCACTCACTTCACTAGCATTTAAAAAAACTGACGCCATTGTGTTTAATTTACCTTTGATGTCCAGGTTGCCTTTTTTAATTGCTTCCATTGTTCTCATGAGTAAATCTGACACACCTCTTTGGGATTTATTTATATAGTTGACTATATAGGTACAACAACCATACGGTTCAAACACTAGCTGAATATCCATATTACTTCTCATCATACTGAACATTTCTGCATTGAAGTTGTTGATGAAACAATCTTTGGGTCTTCTCTTTAGGAACATTGTTGTCTTAAATATGTTGTGTTGAATTATTGTTAGATATTCTTCTTTTGACATACTGAGATCTGCTAAAAATCCTTCGAAGGACAGATCAGGTTTACTTTGTAATTTTGTTTTTATCAGCAACAATTTCTCGGACATGGTTTTTCTTAACTCCTTATTGGTATCTATTTTCCGGTCCAGTTTAATAGGCGTCAATATGGTGGTTTCATCCATTGGAAGATAGGGGATACCATATCTGCAGACCTGAAATAAAATTAACTATTTATAATTCTGAATATATTGTATTCTTAAAGACATCTTTATACTTAGGTATATGAAAAGCCATTTAAGTGTTTTAATAATTGAATAATTAGAGTGTAAAATGTATAAAATAAAATAATTAGCATTACTTTATTTTGAAGTAACTGGAGTCTTTGAATATCAGCCTTTTTACATGAGATTAATAATGACAAACAGTAATTTAAATTTGGATATATAATAGTACTATATACAACAGAATCAATCTAAAAACAAAGATTTACTGCTACTATTCTCAAAATGGCTACTTTTTTTTACAATTTCTTTATTAACATGTACTATGCACATCTATCAAAATCTTATTAATCCATTAAGATATATTTACTAACCTCATATCCGTTAAACTGCTGCCAAAACAGAAATTAAAGGAATTAAATTAAACAAAATATGAAAATGATGTTAGAAAAGGTCAAAAAGTATCAATAAAAAATTTGTCAAGGCTATAATATGTTTTATTTATTTATTTATTTATTCATTTATTCAATCAATATACGGGAAACTCCATTTTACAAAAGATTTGGTTACAATATTAAATAAAGTAAAAGATGTATAATTAACATATTAAAAGTACTTTCACGAACATAATTAGACAGTCTTCAAAACATATACACAAGAAATAAACACAATAAGAAAACAATAAATTAAAATATTTTAAAATATTTGACCCAGTTTACTATAAATCCAGGGAGTGAGCTTGCAAATGGAATAAAAATATTGCAAACGGTAATTTCAACTTACTTTTCAACTTTTTAATATCTATTTTTTTTTCTAATAGATAGACGAACGATTGTAAATTTTTTTACTAAGTTATATAAGCGAGTTTCTGATAAGGGAAGATGTAGGGATTATGGTAGGAGAAAATTATCTACCTGACAAGTCAACGACCAGTGTTAGAGGAAGGTTTAAAGAGGAAGATTTATGAATAAGAGTAGCTGCTTCCAAGATAAAAAGAGAAAATAGAATTACGATTTTTTGAGATATGAAGAGGGGTTTACAAGAATCTCTTAACCTTATATAACACAACACAAACAAACATGCATAACAAACTACGTTTCTTTTGAATCACAAAAATAATGGTCACTAACCCCTTGTTGCTTAAGTTTAAAAAAGACATGCCATAATGAAGTTGAGACTCAATAAAAGAAAACTAGACTGAATGTGCAACTAGTCCTCCCAGCTCATGTCTTTTGATCTTTGAATTGAAGGCGACCATCAATGATAATATCAAGAAACTTGCAGTTTTCTTTGTTTTGCAGGAGGGACTTTTCACTTAACATGATGCTGTGGATGTCACACTTAAAATATTATTTTTGGTGTATGTAAATAAGCCTAAGTTATTTACATACACCAAAAATAATACTTGTCCGAACACTCAACCTTGAGGTACTCCAGACTCAACGGATCTAAAATCAGACAAACACCCTGATAGTGTGACTCTCTGAGTACAATTTGATAGATAGAATTTCAGCCAATGTAATGTCACACCCCTCAAGCCATATTTATTGAGCTTAGATAACAGTATTCCATGATCCATACAATCAAATGCCTTGGATAGATCACAAAACACTGCCACCAATAACTCTCCAGAATTCAAGAACACATAGAAACTCTCCAAAAAGCTAAAAAGCATCATGGGTCCCTTTATCAGTTTGAAATCCAAATTGATTGGCAGATAAAATGCTATTATGTGTAAAACATTCTGACAAAATTCTGCTTTTTGCAAGTTTTTTAATTATATTGGATAGGGTACATAAATTAGATATTGGACGGAAATTACAAGGCTCATTCAAATCCCCACCTTTATGAAGAGGGACAACCACTGCCTGTTAAACATAAAGGAAAGATGCCATTATGCTAGATATTGTTTATGGCAGAAACTAAGGCATTCAATGCTGAGTCAGGCAAACAGAGTAGTAACTTTGATAATATTCCATTAGCTCCAGATGATTTATGGTTTTTTAAGCTTTTAAAAGGACTGCCTTTTGCTAAATATAATGTCAGGGATCAATATTACTACTTACATCCTTGAGCAAGATATATTACAATAAAAATCATTTAAAATATTTGGTCTCACCTCTGGTCCAGATTTTTTTTTATGAAAATGCCTAAAATCATTAAGAATTGACCAATACTCTCTCTGCTTATTTGATCACACATTTAAGTGGCCATTATAATAATTAGCCTTTTTGTAAATGTCTTTCTGTATAGACTACGGCATTTCTACGGTATTTCTTATGACAAAAAGGAATATATTTATTAGTTGTAGGTATATTTGCACAATTTAGTTATAAAACAGAGATTTTTAGAGAAAAAATTCTAAGGTCTTCTATGACCTACGGTTTTATATTTCTCATTTTAAACTTTTTTTGGAGAAAACAATAATTTATCTTGTCACATAGCACAAGAAAAAATAAGGAAAAATCATCAGAAGCCATTTCAATTGCATTTCAATTTATCAAGGCTGTAGTAGAAAAAAAAGAATTGAAATTTGCTCTGCTGAAAATTCTTCCCACATAATGAAAAACAATCCAATCTTGCATGGAATCTTAGCAAGAATTGCTTCATGCCCAGAAATACCAGAAGAGAGTACTATAGATAAGACATCATTTAAATCTGTACACAAATAGTCAATAGTAGTTGCAGATGAGAATGGTATATGTGTGGGAGAAAAAACATGCATTTTTAAGTTGTAAAACTCCAATATACTTAAAAGAGAAATATGATTTGGCAAGTGAAGTTATTATTAAAGTCACTATTACGATAATAGAGGATCAAGTTTGTCCAGAAATATACTAATATCTCCAGTGGGTGGTCTGTAAACACACGAAACATACAAATTAATATGTCTACAAAAACAAAGAGAGAATTCAGAAACTTTCCCCAACAGAAAATTCTCAAACTTATCACCACCATGTATGAAATGTTGACAATAAAAAAATGATATAGGAACATAATTAAATATTAAAAAACATTTATTGGGCTTCAGCCAGTGCCTCAGTTAATAATACAATATCGGAAAAATCACATGAATCAAATAATAGATGAAGCTCATCCATGTTATTTTTTAGAGACTGTATATTTAAAACAAAACTGCTGAATGGTTATTTCCAATATTATTAATTTAGGTAACACTGGACTTTGTAACCAATTTCTAAACCAAATTCCAAAACCTCATTTATTTTAGGAAAATTTTGCTACAAATTCCACCCACAAAAAAAAGTTTAGGTCGGATCATAATGTGCAGTTGGCCTACATGGTCTATATGGAAACTGTGTTGGAAAATTGCAGTCAATAAATTTAGATAATATTTGCTGTTCTTTCAATGCGCAAATGTGGAAGTAGCAAGTACGTTTTTCAACTTCCTACACCTCTATGGCGTTTTTCCTTTTTGCATACTTTCAATAGCATTACTAACTCACTTTCTTAAATATTTATTGCATCTAACATAAACATACATATTATGTGTACATACAACAGGTGTTAGTTCCAGGGTATGTTCTTCCATAATACCTGATTACAACAAACAAAACAAAATAATTTATAACACTAAAAATTATTATATTATATTAAGAAAAAAGTCCATTTTGAAGTGGAGTCAATATAATATAGAAAAGTTAGTAGGGGAAGTCTTTTCTCCACAAATAAAATGCTAATCGTCTAATTTCCTCACTTACAAGAAACTCTCTTATATTCCTCACTTATGAGAGACTATCTTATATTTATTAATCATGTTCCTTTTTCGATTAGGACTGTTACAGACCTTAAAAAGTTTAGGAGAGAACTAAAGAAATTAATCTTACCAAAACCTTTCTACAGCATTGAAGAGTATTTTAATGACTCATTTTAACATTTAAAATTAATTATATATATCTGTTGATCATAATTTTTTTTTTATTATTCTTGTTACAATACGCTTCGCGTATTGTAAGAACGCATCCTGCTAAATTGAGGGATTTTCGGACCCTGCGTCACATAAACGTTAATAACGTTGCTGCTATGGCGAATTTTTTTTTCTGGTTATCACCGTTTTATGTGGGAAGGTTGGGGCTACGTGATGATGTAAATTTTTTTTGGCCACGCCGCCCCGAAGGGGCGGGCGTGGCAAAAAACTGCTTTTTTTGCGAAAACAGGATCTTTTGGCGGGTGGGGGAAAATTGACTGAGCCGAATTTTATGAAACTCATTGACATCAAAGACCTCCACGGAAACCTGCTCCCAAAGGGCGCTCTTTAAGATAAACCCTTTAGAAGTCGGATTTTTCTGTGAATGAATTTTAAACTTTTTGCGCGGTACCTCGCGGACTTAAACGGCTGTGGGGCCTAAACGGTAATGTTCCCGACAATGCGAATAAAACAGCCCTTTTCTACGTAAATGTAGCTTTCTTTTTTATTAAAACTATTTTTTTCCAAAAGAAACTCCTTCCGAGATAAACGAGCTCAAACTTAAAATTTTTTTTTCGAAAAAAAAAAAGTGAATTTTTCGAGAAATAATTTTTTTTCTACTTCTAAAAAAATTTTTTAATTTTTTTTGTTTACACCGTTTGAAAGCTTAATCCTTTAGGATTAAATAGAGGTATTACTTATGGTGCTACGTATTATACGGGGTGAGCTGTGTTAACAAATATAAACCCCTTTTTGAGCCTTTTTTTGACCGTTTTTTTCTACTTTTCTGAATAACTCTTTATTGGCGGCACCTAGAAATTTCAAACTTTCAGCATTTTAAGAACTTTTTAAATCCTATTTTTCGACATAGTCTACAGTCTTCTACGTAGAGCAGTTTTTGCTCTACACCTTTTTTTAACTTTGACGCTTTATACCGGCATACCTATGACACCTACAAAAACCATTTTTTTTCTGAAATCACCGGACACTATCTGGCTATAATCCACTAAAAACCGTTTTTCTTCAAATGTTACCGTTTTTCCGCAACGAGCTGTTATTTAAGAAAAACTCCCAAAAATAAGCCGTTCCAATCAACCAGTCATACCCTCGAGACACAGGGAGCCAGCTCATGGTACAATAACGTTGGCGGTCCAGCACCAAATTGACCCAATGTAAAGGCATACGGACGACGTCACTATCGAGTTGCACATGGTCAGATGACGTAAGCGCGGGGTTTTCGGGGTATTGTGGCGGCAAATTCGGCCCGTTTGCGCTACGAGTTAGAGTAGGAAAAGCGGTTTGAAAGAAGGATGGAGGATGTCTGGCAACAATTATAAACGCGTCGTGTTCGTCTCGTGACGTCATGAGTTATTTTATTAATGAATATTATTAGTATTATGGGGACAATTTTACGCGGTTTCTTGATAAATTACTAGGATAAATAAAATGAATATAAATATTAAGAAATATATATTTGAAATATACAGAGGGTATTGATATTACGGAACATTTATGAGGATAATAATAGTATATAAATAGAATTATACGGGGGGGTTTTAAGGTTTTAAGGCATTTATAAGGAAAATAATATTTATAATAATAGTAATATAAATCTACAGGGTGTTTAAGTGCATTAATAAGGAGAATATTATTTATAATAAAAGTAATATTAATCTTCAGCATGTTTTAAGGTTTTGGTGCTTTCATAAGGAAAATATTATTTATAATAATAGTAATAGCAGCATAAAGGTTAGGACAAGGTATAAATATCTGGAAAAAAAATAATAGTGATAATAGTTTTATTTTAGTAGGGTTCTTTTAGTGGGGGTTGCTAAATTGGTAATAAATTTATATTAATAGTTTATCAATTTAGAAAAAAAAGACATTGATGCGGTGTCAAAAAAAGGTGTATTTTTATATTTTTTTACTATATTATTGAGATCACGGCTTTCATAGCTTCAATTCAATAAGTTGATAAATTTTTTTATTCGTTTTTTTTTCCTTAAATTTTTTTTATTTTATTATAATTGCCTTTTAAAATAAAAATTAAAAAAAAAACAAGAAACAAACCACTTTTTCCTATCCTAATACATTGCTTCTTATGGGACCTGATCTTCCTCTTTAGATTGTGACACTCGTATGAATCGTGGAAAAATTCGTCATAAAGCTTTTTTACTAGTTTTTGAATGGTCTTTAACCAGAAAAATGAAATTTTGAATTTGGAGCATATTTTGAAAAAATGGTCATTTTGACCCCGGATTTTGTTCGAAAATCGAAAATTGCAAAGAAATAGGGTTTCTGTTCATTTTAGAGTCAAATTAGTAATAACTTTTTTTTAAGGTACTCTGAAGTAGTGCAAGATAGAAAAATAAAAAATTGACATTTTTCCATAGGACTCTTGATAATTCGATATTTATGTTTTACAGTTTTATTCAATTTTCTCCGATTCTATAATAGCTAGAACCAATTCGTTTTGACAGGCGAATACCTCTTAATATACCCAAGAACTTTTATTTATTACAAAAAGTTGTCAGAGTTATAGTTTATTTATAAAAAAATAAAAACCATTTTTTCGAAATTTTTCGTGGGTATACCTCTTTCGATTTTCGCCCAAAAAAAAATTATTTTTTTATTGAGTTTTTTTACTGGAAATTGTTAGTTTAGGGCTTACTTTAAAATCGGCCAATAATCATTTTAGGAAAAAAAAATTGTACGGGGGAAAAAACCAGTTTTCTTTTGTTTTTCCCACATTTTTACTTATATCTCGGCTTCTATAGCTTCGATTCAATTCGTTGATTGTTTCTTTTTTTTTCTTATTCTTCTTCTGTCAATTCTTTTGATATCTTATTACTATTAACTTTCAAAAATTAACCTAAAAAATCGACGAAGAAACCCGGTTTTCCTATTCCCAAACATGAATTCTTATGGGACCTAATGTTTCTCTTTATATTGTGACACTCGTATAAATCGTGGAAAATTTTGTCATAAGGCTTTTTCACTAGTTTTTGAATGGACATTAGCTAGAAAAAAGAATTTTTGAATTTGGAGCATATTTTGAAAAAATGGTCATTTTGACCCCGGATTTGGTTCGAAAATCGAAAATTGCAAAGAAATAGGGTTTCTGTTCATTTTAGAGTCAAATTGGTAATAACCTTTTTTAAAGGTACTCTGAAGTACTGTAGGATAGAAAAATAAAAAATTTACATTTTTCCATAGGGCTCTTGATATTTCGATATTTATGTTTTACAGTTTTTTTCAATTTTCTCCGATTCTATAATAGCTAGAACCGATTTATTTTGACATGCGGATACCTCATAAAATTCCTGAGAACTTTTATTTGAAACAAAAAGTTGTCAGAGTTACAGTTAATTTAGAAAAAAATAAAAACCATTTTTTCGAAATTTTTCGTGGGTTCGATTCCCCTTTCGATTTTTGACCAAAAAAAAATTATTTTTTTATTGAGTTTTTTTACTGGAAATTATTAGTTTAGGGTTTACTTTAAAATTTGCCAATAATTATTTTAGGAAAAAAAATGGTACCATGGGAAAAAACGAGTTTTCTTTTGTTTTTTCCACCTTTTTATTAATATCTCGGTTTCTATAGCTTCGACTTAATTCACTGATGGTTTTTTTTACTCGTTTTTCTTCATCTGTCTACTCCTTTCATATTTAATTAGTATTGGCTTTCAAAAATAAAACTAAAAAATTACAAAAATCCACGAAAAAACCCGATTTTTTTATCCCCAAACATCAATTCTTATGGGACCTAATCTTTCTATTTATGTTGTGCCACTCGTATGAACCGTGGAAAAATTTGTCATGAAGCTTTTTTACTACTTTTTAAGTCGTCTTTAAGTAGAAAAAAGAAATTTTGAATTCGGAGCATATTTTGAAAAAATGCTCATTTTGACCCGGATTTTGTTCGAAAATCGAAAAATGCAAAGAAATAGGTTTTCCGTTCGTTTTAGAGTCAAATCGGTAATAATCTTTTTTAAAGGTACTCTGAAGTAGTATAGGATAGAAAAATAAAAAATTAAAATTTTTCCATAGGGCTCATGATAATTCAATATTTATGTTTTATAGTTTTTTTTCAATTTTCTCCGATTCTATGATAGCTACAACCGATTTATTTTGACATACGCATACCTCGTGATATGCCTGAGAACTTTTATTTAATACAAAAATTTGTCAGAGTTATAGTTTATTTATAAAAAAATAAAAACCATTTTTTCGAAATTTTTCGTGGGTATACGAAAAATTTCGATTTTTGACCAAAAAAAAAATTATTTTTTTATTGGGTTTTTTTAATAGAAATTGTTAGTTTAGGGCTTACTTTGAAATTTGCCAATAATCATTTTAGGAAAAAAAAATGGTACGGTGGGAAAAAACCAGTTTTCTTTTGTTTTTCCCACATTTTTACTTATATCTCGGCTTCTATAGTTTCGATTCATTTCGTTTTTGGTTACTTTTATTCCTTATTCTCCTCATGTCAATTCTTTTTATATCTTATTTACTATAAGCTTTTAAAAATAAATTTGAAAAATAAAAAAAATCGACATAAAAACACGGTTGTCTTTTTCCAATACTCTAATAAATGGGACCCTCTTTCTCCTTTATCTTGTGACACGGATAAATCGTGGAAAATTTATTTATAAAACTTTTTTACTTAATTTTGAATGGCCTTTAAGGTAAAAAAATACATTTTGAATTTGGAGCATAATTTAAAAACGTAAATAAAATTATCTGCATAGTATGGCGAATACGCCATAACGTTCGTCAATACAACAGTGTATTATAATTGAGGACTCTGTTTTAGCGTATTTACCATAGATGGCGCATTATAATAAACTAAGAAGGTATCATTGAATTTTGGTTATATTTATACGAGTTACTTGAGAGCGGAGCGTATTGTAACACATCATGGTTCTCTGAAGCATGATACCCAGAAATAAGTAAGTAATATTTCAATAAAATTTATTTCTGATTATAATAGATAATGAGACCTTCCCTTTTCTCTCTGTATTTACTATAGATGTTTATTTTTTCGAAGTACTAAAAAAAGAAAAAATTGGGTAGAGCACCATGCCGAGGCTAAGGTTTGAACTCAGAGCCTTATGAGGATACAGCAGGTCTCTTCCCCACTGCGTGTTTAGGGCACTCCTTGGATAATTGTGGAGATTTTTTTTTGTAGTACTGACAAAAATTTTAAAAATTTCTACTGGTCCCCACGGACCAAAGTAGACGCGAAGCGTCTACTTGTTATATGTTGGTTCTTGCCTTTTCTTTTCTTCTTTTTTGGTTTTTTCTTTGATTATATAAAATATGCTTCTATGTAAATCAAAATCTGTATTCTGTTTTTTATCCTGTATGCTGTATAATCAAATAAATACTAGTATTGTAAATTCTAGGATTAGGAAGCTTTTAGCACAAATTTGTAAACTTAACAAATAAAGTATATTTTGACTTTGACATTCAGGAGGGATGCATTTCGGCAGTTCTTGCCATCATCAGACTTGAGTTACTTAACACATGTACACACACAGTATACACACAGATGTGTTAAGTAACTCAAGTCTGATGATGGCAAGAACACTTGCCGGATTAGTATTTTATTTGTGTAGAAAATATAAGTATATTATATGTCAAGTATCAAAAACATAACATACAATATATGGAAAAGATTGAGAAAAATAAACAATTTAAAACTGACTATGCAGGTTACCATAAACCTAAAGTTACGACAAGTTACCTTATACCTACCTATAAACATATTTGAGTCTACAAAAAAACATATTATTTAAATTAAAATTATTACCTTATAAGCATTTTACAATATTCAGTTCTAAATACAAATCCACTAGAGCTAGTTAAAAACACAAAAAATTCAGAATTAAAAAAGCTTGGTGCTCTTTATGTAAAACAGTTTTACTGTAACTCAAAATTAAGAGAACTATCAAAAATGAAGGCCACATTTCTTGCCTGCTTAACATCCGGAAGAACAACATTGTTAATATGTAGACTGACACTATTAAATATGTCTCTTTTATAAAAGACCTTGGTGTCACTTGATGATGAGAGGTTGGCATTTGTGGAGCATATTTACAATGTGATAAGGGTGTGAGGGCTACCTAGTCGCTGGGTCAACACCCAGAATAACAAATAACAAATTATTAGAAATTGTAATCATCTCACAGATGAGTCAACCAGTCTCATTTATTGTTCTCTGGTCAGATAAGTCTTCGAATACTGTTATGTGGTGTATTGACATTCATAATTTCACTGACAATCAGGTAAAAAGATCTCCTGCCTTGTAATAAGTTATTACTTGGTAATAGTGTTGTTATATTATGATTTTATATGTTTTTTTTATTGTTAGTGTTCTCTTATTTTGAATTTAATTCTTTATATTATATTATTACTACTATGAACCATATAATGCATTTATAATCTTGAAAGATTGTAATATTTAATGAGGTTTGCCCATGTATTTCATAAATTAATAAATAAATAAAAACAATAAGATTGAGGTAAATAATGACCTCAAAAATATTCACTGTTACTCAATTTATTTTTTAGTAAACTATTCAATACTTATTGGTAAAAAAAAACAAAAGTTCAAAAGAACTAAGCTAAGTTAATTCTGTATATTTATAATATGTATATATATCCAGTATATTTTTAAAATCTTGGTAATAAATAACATTATGTTTGCAATACAAAATATTAACTGAATTTAAATATGCATTAGCAATTTTAATGTAGATATATTATTAAATTGAATTTTTCCACTAATATCATCCCTATAATCCCACTGAATTTTTTTTTTACTAACGATCAAAATAAAAATATGGTTTGCATCAATGTAATACTACTTCCAAGCACAATTATTTCATTATGCTTAAATAAGATTTTTTTATAAGCAATCTATTAATGAAAATATTATTTTTTCTAATGATAAGTCTATATTGTGTATTACTGATGTGACAACCACTGATGAGTACTACAGTCTCTGGTAGCATAAATATTTCATAACTTACTGATACTTACAATATTGAATAATATCCAAATCTTGATCAGAATTTTGGAAAGGCACTTTGGAAGTACCTATGCTTTATTGAAAAAATGCTTTATACGAAAGTGATATGTAATGGTGCAGGATCAAGTTAACTGCTAACTTTAATTTTCTATTCACAATTTTAATCTTAGGAATTGCCTGACCATATCACAGGACAGTGCTTCTCGAATATTTAAATATTTTTCTGTTGTTACATATATGTTATTATTTTACATGTTTTAATTATATGATTTTGTAAGTAGCATAAGTTTCTTCAAATTTTCAAGTTTCAAACAATGTTTTTAGTTTAGGAATATGAAAATGTTATATAACAGCAATTGATGCCTTTAAGGATTAAAGATCTGAATATAATATTGTTTTCTTTCTTAACCATTGTCTTAGGAATATCATGTAAAAGTTGAATTTGTGAAGTGTAAGAATAAAAGTACAGTAAATTTCACTATTATTAAAGAGTTGAATATTATTTTATTACAACAATAGGGTTTTACAATGGCAACGTATACTTTTATTTTTTCCATATGCAGTTTCTGATTATTGCTGTGGTTATCTTTATTAATTTACATACCAATCTTTTTATGTAAGTTAAAATAATGTGGAAAACATAGCTTTGGAAGGTATTTTTGAATATAGCAAATAATCAATGTTAGGTTTACTAAATCTACATATAACCATTGTTATGTCTATGAGGTTCTAACAGCAAATGCAGTTGGATATTACTAAATCTACATATAACCATTGTTATGTCTATGAGGTTCTAACAGCAAATGCAGTTGGATATTATAACTGTAATTATGACTAAAAACAAATTTATTGACTACAGAGTATAATAATGTACACTTACTTTTGCAATATGGCAGAATTGAAATAATAAATAAAACAAAACAAAAAGTCTGAGTTTATAAATGTCTCACTACTATAGTGTTCACCACTAACTAAGTCACTACTATACTGTTCAAATCACTAATCACTAACACTGAATCGAAAATACTCTGAAGGTCCTGTGAATGTACGTATTCGCCGGAAAGTTTGGAAAATTGCAAAAAATGGCTGCAAATAACCAAACCACCAACAACTCGAACCGTACAACAATAACTTAATTCCACACAAAGAGAACTAAAGTCAGGGTTGCCACAATGATTTTTATAAAAGTACTAGATTCCAGAATAAAAAGTCTCAGAATGTAACAGATTTGACAAATAAGCTAAAAAATAGTTTTAACGGCTGAGGGAGAGGGGGGGTGATGTAAGTAAAATAAAAGTCAAAATAAAATATAAAAACAATGAACAGCTTTGCTAGTGGTATTTTTTTCAACAAAATTAAAGAATAAACAATTTGCCTCAGGTACTCACACATTAATGCTGCATCCCTGCAGCAGCTGTTTCATTTTTACTATACTGTATTGTGGGTTGCAGTGATTTTAATATCATGTATGTTGTATAATACCGAATGCGTCTTCAATGAGAGTTTTGTTAAGTCAACATTGCATAAGTCCGTCTCTTTTATTCCGATTGGAAATAAAGGATAGACTTATGCCACATCTCTGTTTCCCCATTTGTTGTCTTATCAATCGATAAGTTGCACACAATATATTTTTATTATAAATGTATGTGTGTAATATTGTAAAAGTATGAATATAATTTTAAAAAACGTACCAGATTTTGATCAGTACGTAATAGACCACTAGATTCTATTAAAAAGTACTAGATCTAGTACAAATGTACTAGGTGTGGTAACACTGACTAAAGTCATGAAGCAATACTGACATAATATAATGAGAGAGAGGTCCGAGAAAGAGTACTGAAATCATGAAATTGAAGTGAAAACCACAGAAAAGCCGCAAATAGAAAGGTAAGGTGCCTGTTAATCACGTGTTTGGCGTTTTGCTATGTTTGAAGCGCCATCTAGTGGATGACCGGGGCCGGGGCAATTTGGGGTTATTCTGACCAAAAAACAGTGTTGCCAGTTATGAAATTGAAATTAAAATTTGCCACCAAAGCACGAATAGCTAAGGATATTTGATTAAAATTGAGATAAACCCGAGTTTGTTATTGTAATTATCAAAAAAGAAATAGAAATAGTATATTGTTTAAGTGCGCCACATCTGGCAACGCTGGGTAAAAAGCACCAACCGTTGCATTGACAAAGTCCCAATTGAAATTGATGGTCCCCGCCGCAATTGCAGCACTGGGCTGACGTTGCTCTGCCTTTACTGCACTTTCGTGTAAAGTAAAAAAGCTTTATGACAAATTTTTCCACGATTCATACGAGTGCCACAATATAAATTGAAAGATTAGGTCCCATAAGAATTCATGTTTGGGGATAAGAAAACCGGGTTTTTTCGTGGATTTTTTTGATTTTTCAGTTTTATTTTTGACAACCAATAGTAACTGGATATAAAAAGAATGGACAGGAGAAGAATAAGGAATAAAAGAAACCATAAACGAATTGAATCAAAGCTACAGAAGCCGCGATACTATAGTAAAAATGTGGGAAAAACAAAAGAAAACTGGTTTTTTCCCACCGTACAATTTTTTTTCCTAAAATAATTATTGGCAAATTTTAAAATAAGCCCTAAACTAATAATTTCCAGTAAAAAAACTCAATAAAAAAATAATTTTTTTTTTGGTCAAAAATCGAAAGGGGAATCGAACCCACGAAAAATTTCGAAAAAATGATTTTTATTTTTTTCTAAATTAACTGTAACTCTGACAACTTTTTGTTTCGAATAAAAGTTCTCAGGAATTTTATGAGGTATCCGCATCTCAAAATAAATCGGTTCTAGCTATTATATAACCGGAGAAAATTGAAAAAAACTGTAAAACATAAATATCGAAATATCAAGAGCCCTATGGAAAAATGTCAATTTTTTATTTTTCTATCCTACATTACTTCAGAGTACCTTTAAAAAAAGTTATTACCAATTTGACTCTAAAATGAACAGAAACCCTAATTCTTTGCAATTTTCGATTTTCGAACCAAATCCGGGGTCAAAATGACCATTTTTTCAAAATATGCTCAGAATTCAAAAACTAGTGAAAAAGCTTTATAACAAAATTTTCCACGATTTATACGAGTGTCACAATATAAAGAGAAACATTAGGTCCCATAAGAATTCATTTTTGGGGATAAGAAAACCGGGTTTCTTCGTGGATTTTTTTTATTTTTTAGGTTAATTTTTGAAAGTTAATAGTAATAAGATATCAAAAGAATTGACAGAAGAAGAATAAGAAAAAAAAAAAACAATCAACGAATTGAATCGAAGCTATAGAAGCCGAGATATAAGTAAAAATGTGGGAAAAACAAAAGAAAACTGGTTTTTTTCCCCCGTACAATTTTTTTTTCCTAAAATGATTGATACAATAAAAAAATAATTTTTTTTGGTCGAAAATCGAAAGGGGTACACCCACGAAAAATTTCGAAAAAATTATTTTTATTTTTTTATAAATAAACTATAACTCTGACAACTTTTTGTAATAAATAAAAGTTCTTGGGTATATTAAGAGGTATTCGCCTGTCAAAACGAATTGGTTCTAGCTATTATAGAATCGGAGAAAATTGAATAAAACTGTAAAACATAAATATCGAATTATCAAGAGTCCTATGGAAAAATGTCAATTTTTTATTTTACTATCTTGCACTACTTCAGAGTACCTTTAAAAAAGGTTATTACTAATTTGACTCTAAAATGAACAGAAACCCTATTTCTTTGCAATTTTCGATTTTCGAACAAAACCCTGGGTCAAAATGACCATTTTTTCAAAATATGCTCCGAATTCAAAATTTCTTTTTTCTAGTTAAAGACCATTCAAAAACTAGTAAAAAAGCTTTATGACAAATTTTTCCACGATTCATACGAGTGTCACAATCTAAAGAGGAAGATCAGGTCCCATAAGAAGCAATGTATTAGGATAGGAAAAAGTGGTTTGTTTCTTGTTTTTTTTTTTTAATTTTTATTTTAAAAGGCAATTATATGACTTTTTTTTCTAAATTGATAAACTATTAATATAAATTTATTACCAATTTAGCAACCCCCACTAAAAGAACCCTAACTAAAATAAAACTATTATTAATATTATTTTTTTTCCAGATATTTATACCTTGTCCTAACCTTTATGCTGCTATTACTATTATTATAAATATTATCTTTCTTGTCAATGTCCTTAAACCTTAAAACACCCTTTATAATATGATTACTATAATTATAAGTAATATTTTCCTTATAAATGCCTTAAAACCCCCCGTATAATTTTATTTATATACTATTATTATCCTCATAAATGTTCCATAATATCAATACCCTCTGTATACTTCAAATATATATTTATTAATATTTATATTCGTTTTATTTATCCTAATAATTTTTTAAGAAACCGCGTAAAATTGTCCCCATAATACTAATAATATTCATTAATAAAATAACTCATGACGTCACGAGACGAACACGACGCGTTTATAATTGTTGCCAGACATCCTCCATCCTTCTCTCAAACCGCTTTTCCTACTCTACCTCGTAGCGCAAACGGGCCGAATTTGCCGCCACAAAACCCCGAAAACCCCGCGCTTACGTCATCAGACCATGTGCGACTCGATAGTGACGTCGTCCGTATGCCTTTACATTGGGTCAATTTGGTGCTGGACCGCCAACGTTATTGTACCATGAGCTGGCTCCCTGTGTCTCGAGGGTATGACTGGTTGATTGGAACGGCTTATTTTTGGGGGTTTTTCTTAAATAACAGCTCGTTGCGGAAAAACGGTAACATTTGAAGAAAAACGGTTTTTTAGTGGATTATATTGAAATTTCTAGGTGCTGCCAATAAAGAGTTATTAAGAAAAGTAGAAAAAAACGGTCAAAAAAAGGCTCAAAAAGGGGTTTATATTTGTTAACACAGCTCACCCTGTATAATACGTAGCACCATGAATAATACCTCTATTTAATCCTAAAGGATTAAGCTTTCAAACGGTGTAAACAAAAAAAATTAAAAAAATTTTTTAGAAGTAGAAAAAAATTTATTTCTCGAAAAATTCACTTTTTTTTTTTCGAAAAAAAAAATTTTAAGTATGAGCTCGTTTATCTCGGAAGGAGTTTCTTTTGGAAAAAAATAGTTTTAATAAAAAAGAAAGCTACATTTACGTAGAAAAGGGCTGTTTTATTCGCATTGTCGGGAACATTACCGTTTAGGCCCCACAGCCGTTTAAGTCCGCGAGGTACCGCGCAAAAAGTTCAAAATTCATTCAGAGAAAAATCCGACTTCTAAAGGGTTTATCTTAAAAAGCGCCCTTTGGGAGCAGGTTTCCGTGGAGGTCTTTGATGTCAATGAGTTTCATAAAATTCGGCTCAGTCAATTTTCCCCCACCCGCCAAAGTTCCTGTTTTCGCGAAAAAAGCAGTTTTTTGCCACGCCCGCCCCTTCGGGGCGGCGTGGCCGAAAACAATTTACATCATCACGTATCCTCAACCTTCCCACATAAAACGGTGAAAACCAGAAAAAAAAATTCGCCATAGGAGCAAAGTTATTAACGTTTATGTGACGCAGGGTCCGAAAATCCCTCGATTTAGCAGGATGCGTTCTTACAATACGCGAAGCGTATTGTAACAAGTAGACGCTTCGCGTCTACTTTGGTCCGTGGGGACCAATAGAAATTTTTAAAATTTTTATCAGTACTACAAAAAAAAATCTCCACAATTATCTAAGGAGTGCTCTAAACACGCAGTGGGGAAGAGACCTGCTGTATCCTCATAAGGCTCTGAGTTCAACCTTAGTCTCGGCATGGTGCTCTACCCAACTTTTTCTTTTTTCAGTACTTCGAAAAAATTTACATATATAGTAAATACCGAGAGAAAAGGGAAGGTCTCATTATCTACTATAATCAGAAATAAATTTCATTGAAATATTACTTACTTATTTCTGGGTATCATGCTTCAGAGAACCATGATGTGTTACAATACGCTCCGCTCTCAAGTAACTCGTATAAAAATAACCAATATTCAATGATACCTTCTTATTTTATTATAATGCGCCATCTATGGTAAATACGCTAAAACAGAGTCCTCAATTATAATACACTGTTGTACTGACGAACGTTATGGCGTATTCGCCATAGTATGCAGATAATTTCATTTACGTTTTTAAATTATGCTCCAAATTCAAAATGTATTTTTTTACCTTAAAGGCCATTCAAAATTAAGTAAAAAAGTTTTATAAATAAATTTTCCACGATTTATCCGTGTCACAAGATAAAGGAAAAAGAGGGTCCCATTTATTAGAGGATTGGAAAAAGACAACCGTGTTTTTATGTCGATTTTTTTTATTTTTCAAATTTATTTTTAAAAGCTTATAGTAAATAAGATATAAAAAGAATTGACATGAGGAGAATAAGGAATAAAAGAAACCAAAAACGAAATGAATCGAAACTATAGAAGCCGAGATATAAGTAAAAATGTGGGAAAAACAAAAGAAAACTGGTTTTTTCCCACCGTACCATTTTTTTTTCCTAAAATGATTATTGGCAAATTTCAAAGTAAGCCCTAAACTAACAATTTCTATTAAAAAAACCCAATAAAAAAATAATTTTTTTTTTGGTCAAAAATCAAAAGGGGTATACCCACGAAAAATTTCGAAAAAATGGTTTTTATTTTTTTATAAATAAACTATAACTCTGACAACTTTTTGTATTAAATAAAAGTTCTCAGGCATATCACGAGGTATGCGTATGTCAAAATAAATCGGTTGTAGCTATCATAGAATCGGAGAAAATTGAAAAAAACTATAAAACATAAATATTGAATTATCATGAGCCCTATGGAAAAATTTCAATTTTTTATTTTTCTATCCTATACTACTTCAGAGTACCTTTAAAAAAGATTATTACCGACCTGACTCTAAAACGAACGGAAAACCTATTTCATTGCATTTTTCGATTTTCGAACAAAATTCGGGTCAAAATGACCATTTTTTCAAAATATGCTCCGAATTCAAAATTTCTTTTTTCTACTTAAAGACGACTTAAAAAGTAGTAAAAAAGCTTCATGACAAATTTTTCCACGATTCATACGAGTGGCACAATATAAATAGAAAGATTAGGTCCCATAAGAATTGATGTTTGGGGATAAGAAAATCGGGTTTTTTCGTGGATTTTTGTAATTTTTCAGTTTTGTTTTTGAAAGCCAATACTAATTAAATATGAAAGGAGTAGACAGATGAAGAAAAAGGAGTAAAAAAAACCATCAGTGAATTAAGTCGAAGCTATAGAAACCGAGATATTAATAAAAAGGTGGAAAAAACAAAAGAAAACTCGTTTTTTCCCATGGTACCATTTTTTTTTCCTAAAATAATTATTGGCAAATTTTAAAGTAAACCCTAAACTAATAATTTCCAGTAAAAAAACTCAATAAAAAAATTTTTTTTTTTTTGGGCGAAAATCGAAAGGGGTATACCCACGAAAAATTTCGAAAAAATGGTTTTTATTTTTTTATAAATTAACTGTAACTCTGACAACTTTTTGTTTCAAATAAAAGTTCTCAGGAATTTTATGAGGTATCCGCATGTCAAAATAAATCGGTTCTAGCTATTATAGAATCGGAGAAAATTGAAAAAAACTGTAAAACATAAATATCGAAATATCAAGAGCCCTATGGAAAAATGTAAATTTTTTATTTTTCTATCCTACACTACTTCAGAGTACCTTTAAAAAAGGTTATTACCAATTTGACTCTAAAATGAACAGAAACCCTATTTCTTTGCAATTTTCGATTTTCGAACAAAATCCGGGGTCAAAATGACCATTTTTTCAAAATATGCTTCGAATTCAAAATTTCTTTTTTCTGGTTAAAGACCATTCAAAAACTAGTAAAAAAGCTTTATGATAAATTTTTCCACGATTCATACGAGTGCCACAATATAAATAGAAAGATTAGGTCCCATAAGAAGCAATGTATTAGGATAGGAAAAAGTGGTTTGTTTCTTGTTTTTTTTTTTAATTTTTATTTTAAAAGGCAATTATAATAAAATAAAAAAAATTTAAGGAAAAAAAAACGAATAAAAAAATTTATCAACTTATTGAATTGAAGCTATGAAAGCCGTGATCTCAATAATATAGTAAAAAAATATAAAAATACACCTTTTTTTGACACCGCATCAATGTCTTTTTTTTCTAAATTGATAAACTATTAATATAAATTTATTACCAATTTAGCAACCCCCACTAAAAGAACCCTACTAAAATAAAACTATTATCACTATTTTTTTTTTCCAGATATTTATACCTTGTCCTAACCTTTATGCTGCTATTACTATTATTATAAATATTATTTTCCTTATTTATGCCCTCAACCTTAAAACCCCCCGTATAATTCTATTTCCATACTATTATTATCCTCATAAATGTTCCATAATATCAATACCCTCTGTATATTTCTTAATATTTATATTCATTTTATTTATCCTAGTAATTTATCAAGAAACCGCGTAAAATTGTCCCCATAATACTAATAATATTCATTAATAAAATAACTCATGACGTCACGAGACGAACACGACGCGTTTATAATTGTTGCCAGACATCCTCCATCCTTCTCTCAAACCGCTTTTCCTACTCTAACTCGTAGCGCAAACGGGCCGAATTTGCCGCCACAATACCCCGAAAACCCCGCGCTTACGTCATCTGGCCATGTGCGACTCGATAGTGACGTCGTCCGTATGCTTTTACATTGGGGCAATTGGGTGCTGGACCGCCAACTATTTTGTACCATGCGTTGGCTCCCGTGGTGTCGACGGTATGATTGGTTGATTGGAACGGCTTATTTTTGGGGGTTTTTCTTAAATAACAGCGCATTGCGGGAAAACGGTAACATTTGAAGAAAAACGGTTTTTAGTGGATTATAGCCAGATAGTGTCCGGTGATTTCAGAAAAAAAATGGTTTTCGTAGGTGTCATAGGTATGCCGGTATAAAGCGTCAAAGTTAAAAAAAGGTGTAGAGCAAAAACCGCTCTACGTAGAAGACTGTAGACTATGTCGAAAAATAGGATTTAAAAAGTTCTTAAAATGCTGAAAGTTTGAAATTTCTAGGTGCTGCCAATAAAGAGTTATTAAGAAAAGTAGAAAAAAACGGTCAAAAAAAGGCTCAAAAAGGGGTTTATATTTGTTAACACAGCTCACCCTGTATAATACGTAGCACCACGAATAATACCTCTTTTTAATCCTAAAGGATTAAGCTTTCAAACGGTGTAAACAAAAAAAATTAAAAAAATTTTTTAGAAGTAGAAAAAAATTTATTTCTCGAAAAATTCACTTTTTTTTTTTCGAAAAAAAAAATTTTAAGTTTGAGCTCGTTTATCTCGGAAGAAGTTTCTTTTGGAAAAAAATAGTTTTAATAAAAAAGAAAGCTACATTTACGTAGAAAAGGGCTGTTTTATTCGCATTGTCGGGAACATTACCGTTTAGGCCCCACAGCCGTTTAAGTCCGCGAGGTACCGCGCAAAAAGTTCAAAATTCATTCACAGAAAAATCCGACTTCTAAAGAGTTTATCTTAAAAAGCGCCCTTTGGGAGCAGGTTTCCGTGGAGGTCTTTGATGTCAATGAGTTTCATAAAATTCGGCTCAGTCAATTTTCCCCCACCCGCCAAAGATCCTGTTTTCGCGAAAAAAGCAGTTTTTTGCCACGCCCGCCCCTTCGGGGCGGCGTGGCCAAAAAAAATTTACACCATCACGTAGCCTCAACCTTCCCACATAAAACGGTGAAAACCAGAAAAAAAAATTCGCCATAGGAGCAAAGTTATTAACGTTTATGTGACGCAGGGTCCGAAAATCGCTCAATTTAGCAGGATGCGTTCTTACAATACGCGAAGCGTATTGTAACAAGACGCTTATTAAGTGGTGTTAATATAGACGAAAAGTGATATTTTTGTTTTGAAAAATTCATTAAGTTATAAGATTTTATCATTTTTCTCAAATTATTTTAATATGGATGATAATTATCCCTTTTTTAAATAAAGCAACTAATTATTAAAATAATTTATACACGATCTAATACAATATAATTTATTTGCTTTCGAGAAACTATTTTGATCTGGTCGTCAATTCGTCATTTATTCTAATATAATCTATCTAAGCAGGCGAAGAGATTAAGAAAAAAGTTGAAAGACTAAAAATATTATTTATTTATAATCTTTATTTATAACAGAGATATTCTTACGTAAAAATTATTGATTTCCACTATTAGACTAATAGTAGGAGCATTGCTCGAACGATCAATAGCGCATTTATATTTATATTAAGGAAGTTTGACGAACAGAAAGTAGAACAAGATGAAAGAGATTTTAAACAGAGAAAATAACAAAAGAAACGAGATAAGAAACAGGAAGATTTATTAAAGACACTTAAGTCTGATCTGAAGAGAGAAAATGAAGATCTAATTAGGACCATAAAAGATGACGCAACGAAACAAAACAAAGACTTCATTAAGATTTTATTGTTCTGTTTTTCGCACAATGCCTAAATATGGGTTCCAGATTTATTATTAGCCTTTATTAGGGCACGCAAAGAAAATGCAGCTTTATATCGGTAAACCCAGCTTTAATATCGAAGGATAAATTAATGTCTTAATTGACATTAATTTAATGCATAAACTAAATTTTAAAAATATACGGTAATTCTTAATTTATAATTATGAAATTTAGGACTGTGAGAGAAAATAAAGTAAAACTAGCACTTAATACTAATTCAATTATACATCTGATAATACCTCGCGTTGTATATACCAACGTATATACTCAGTTCCCAATTTCAAATCAAAAGAATGATGGTGGCTATATAAACAATTTAGGGCATTTTTGTGGGTAAGTAAGTTAAATTTTATATAATTGCTCTGTGAAAAGTTGGATGCATTGATGTTTTTTTTTTTTTAATTAAACCGAAAAGCAGCATATAAGAAATTAATTAAATGGAAAAATGAGAAAAAATAGAAAAAAAATTACTTATGAATGTGACATGTGCTAACTTACCGAAGATGAAATGTGGCCTTTTCTGGGGTTTATTTAACACAAAAACCAGGAAGCCCTATAAACTCTTAGGCTTACTTAGTGAATCAGCAATTAAGCTAAACTAGCACATATTAGTAACTACCAAAAAATTAGGCCAAGATAGGGTCTACCTTTTCACATGCGCATTAAGCTACTACCTATCTGTCATAAGCTATTAACTATCTGTCATACTTTATGACCAGATAAAGAATTAATCTATTAAAAATAGGATTGTCAGTTTTCCTCAGTTTTTAAGGCATGCACTTATCTGTCAAGTACCTAGGTTTAATCTAATTTAGATCTAATTTTAATATTAAACATCTAACTTTTCTTAAAAATAAAATAAAAAACACAATCTTTTCAAAAGCTGACAAGAGTGATTGCCTGATTATATTTAAGAGGGATGATTACATAGAGAAGGTTTTGGATTTTTTGGGTTCAGGTGACTTTGGTAATGTAAACAAAGATCCTACTAGCTCTTTTTTCTCCAAGGTTAAACAAACCCTTGATAGGTGTAATCTGACTTTAGAATTTTTTCATACTAGAAATGAAAAATTATACCCTATGAATCCCAGAACTCCTCTCCTCTACGGCCTTCCAAAAATCCATAAACCCAATCTTCCTATTAGGCCAGTAGTATTGTTTGTAAACTCACCTTGTTACAGTTTGTCAGCCTGGTTAAATACCACACTCAGAGATGTAACTGGTTTCAGAAGTACTTATTCCACAAAAAATTCACAACAGAGTTGACAAACTTTTTTAAAAAATATCTGCATACCAGAGGGTTCAAAACTAATTTCTATGGACGTTAAGAACTTATTTCCAAGCATTCCACCTGGTGATTGCCTTAATCTAGTCAGGTCCCTTTTGCTTAAGTCGCCGCTTGACAGATTTATTGTTGATGATCTTTTAACACTTCTTAAGCTAGTACTTGATTAGAATTTTTTCGTTTTCAACAACAGGTTTTTTAGACAAGTTACGGGACTAGCAATGGGGTCTTGCCTCTCTCCTCTTCTCAGTGAGATTTTTATGCACCATTTGGAGAAAAGGATTGTCAATGGGAAGTTTGGTGCTTTTCTCACTGTATATAGGAGATACGTGGATGATATTTTTGTGGTATGGAATGAAAATGATCTGGAATTGGCGGATTTCCTCATTTATATAAACTCTCTTCACGCAAATATCTCGTTTACCATTGAAGAAGAAAGAGATGGAAAGTTACCTTTTCTTGATGTTCTTATTTCAAAAAATACCAACAAACTTGAATTTGAGATCTACCGCAAACCACCGAACATAAACTAGAATAGAAGGATCACTCTAAGCGCCGCCCAAAATGTTGCCTTTCTCACTCGCTTTCTGATGCTACTCTTTTTTGCTGCCCGGTGGCGACTGCGTTATACAGGGGCGTCTTCAATATTAGAACTATAATAGCGTTGTGTGGAAATTTCGTACTTTAAAAATGCCGGCGATATATTGCGTAGATGGCTGCAGGAGTAAAAGGGGATATACATTTTTTTTAAAATAAAAATGGATTAGTTTACAGAAAAAAATACACGCTTTTCTTCAGTATTTCTTAAATATTTCGGAAAATTGAGATCCTACAAAAAAATCTAATAAACAAAAGTTGGTTTAAAAACAAAAGATTGGCTTTTGTTTGATTTATCTAGGTGCTATAGGCGCTAAGATACAACTGCGTGAACATAACCCCTTTTTTTAGATAACAAAATATAATGACGTAAAATAATAACGTGAAATAATTTAAAAAAAAACGTTTTTTAGACAAATATCTAGCACATTTTTTCAAGTATGTACTATCAAAAACTTTAAAAATAAACTTGATTGTAAGCCATTAGCATAAAAATTAAAAAAGTTAAGAATAAAATAAAAATAATAGCAGTTTTAAAAAAATTTATCATAAAAAATTATGTATTTATTTCAAAAATTAAAGCGTAGCCTTCTACAATGGACTATATATAGGTACCAATAATATGTTCAAAAAGTGTCAGGGATTTAGGGTACATATTTTTTTTTAAATCGTGATTTTAATCTAAAAAAATGCAAAATTTTTGGTAATATTCTGTTATTAGTGGTGGTTTTTAATAGTGAAAGCTATCCGATTTATTATTAGTTGCATTGCAATCATTTGAATGATATAAATTTTAGCCACTTATACCGTCTATACTCTATTTCAGAAGTGTGTAGAGCAATAAAACCTCATTAGGTATGCAAAAGTGGTACCTGGTGATCCACCAATATTTTATGCCACTACCTTAGTTGGGTATCAGTTTCAATGTAAAATTCTTTCTTTTCGTTGATTGCAGGTAGTGCCACCCGGTTTTGGGTCAATTTATGAGTTTTGCCCATTGTTACCCACTGATAAACATTGAAAACGGTGCGCCAAAGGCGTGCAACTGGGACTTGTTTTTTACCTTATAATTAATGTACTTAAATGCTATTTTATTTTAGAAAGTTACTTTTGTTTAAATGGAAAAATATATTTTTATAACCATACTTAAAACTGCATTTTTTTCGTCATTAAGGGTGGTTTTTAAGTGTTTAAGTTTCAAAATATTGATGTGTACTATAATCCCCAATGTAAAACTATATTTATTTTGCATATTTATATGAATTCTAGGTTGTAAAACACCTATTTTCATTTTATTTGAATTTTAGTGGTTTGTTCTTTCATCCCCTATTTAAAAAGCAAATAATTAGGCATTTAATAAGTTCTTTTTGTTTAATTGCCTTTTTATATTTCAGTGTTACCGAGTTCCATATGCTGAGTGTTGTTATCACATTATTATGTAAATTTTATTAAATATTTAAAAAATGGGTATATTAACGAAGTTATTATTAATTAAGTGTATGTAATATTAGGTAGTTCTTGGTCAGTTAAGAAAAGAGCATGAAAGGAACGTAAAGCTAAGATTTAATTGTGTACATTCTAATAAACTTAATTTTAAAGCTATCTACCAAGTGTTTTTCTTACAGTTATTTGTTCAAAAGAGATACTTAATAATATTCTTTCAATTTCATTTTAACAATAATACAAAGTGCCTTTAATTTCAAAAAATTCCATATATTACACGCTGCCCGCCGCGATGTACGCAAATATTCCTTATTAAAAATATTTCAAACACCCCCCGTATCGTAAAGGATTGCCGTCGAAACTAAATAATGATTTACGACCGCGTAAAAAAAGTCGGCACTGTTTAGAAGTCCCTACTTCAAACGGCCGCAAGAGAGTGAACCTACTGTCTTGTTCTTTATACTGTGCGCAAACCCACCACTACGGACAATGTCATCCAATACTCCTCAAACTCCCCTTATTCCTATAAATGTGTCTCTTTTAATTCCCTTTTCTATCGCCTTTTCAACATCCCCCTTTCTAGAGAAGCTTTCCTTGATGAACTAAATATAATTAAACATATTGCTATTAATAATGGTTTTCCACTTGATATAATTAATCGCCTTTATTCTAAATTCTATAATAAATACAAACTTACTTACAACTTAATCCATCTTAATAATGAAAATAGTCACCTTTTTAGATCAATGTAATTTTTTGGTAATATTTCTTTTCAGCTTGCAAAGTTTTTCAAGTCTACAAATCTTACAATTGCTTTTAAAACTACAAACAGTTTAAAAAGTTAGATAGTTAGTACAATAGATAAGGCAGATTTCTTTTCAAAATCAGGGATATATTCATTAAGATGTAATGACTATAATGCCATTTACATAGGGCAATCGGGGAGAAAAATTTTCACCAGAATAAAGGAACATACAAGTTTGGTGGACAGGTAGGATAGGGATACTGACATGATCGAAACTAAATCGGCGTTTGCAAATCATTTATTGGCCTCCTCACATGGTTTTTCTTTAACTCAGGGAACGGATATTTTGCAAGAGTGCTCAAAAGGCAAAAAACTGGACTTGTTAGAATAAATGGAAATAACTAAAGCTAAGAAGAGCCCTGTCCTTGTGTGTGTGAATGATATTTTCACGTTTGAACGTCACCTCATTTATAACAACCTCTCTTAAAAAATCTTTTCTTTTTTTCTTTTTCGATTTTAGATCCTATTTTTAGTTTTTATTGTTAAGATTGTTTGTTTATATTCACACATATTAGTATAGTTCGGATTGTTCCCCTTTTTTGATCATGTTACTTGGTGGCCTATGGGTTAGACGCGCGCCTGTGAATCTAAAGGTTGCTGGATCATTCCCCACTGGTGACATTTTACATTTTTTTAAGCATATATTTTTATCTATGGTGGGAATTGTTAACTTAACCTAGCTTTTCTTTTGTTGTTAGTTGTAATGTGATCTGTGTAGGTCTAGGTAATGAATTTTATAAACGTTCTTTTTGTGAAAAATTATCTTAATGTATTTTTTAGGCCTGATGATGCTCCGATAGAAGCAAAACACGTGAAGCTTTAAAAATTATATGGATTTGATGAGACTTTGTGTTTTTACCTTTGTTTTGTCATTATGCATGGCGGATATGAGCGATTAACTTAACAGAAACAATCAGAACAACATAACCACGTCTTTCGCCGACGTTAAAGTGACGCTCCTAAAAAGATTTCTTTCAGACGACATTTAAGGTCACAAAAATTATCCAGTTGCTTGTCATTAATTTATCACGTAATTATTTCATGTAATTATTGAATTAAAATTTAAAAAAAATTAACACAGAACGTAGTCGCTAACCTTACTATTATTATATAGTATCTAAACATGATTAATCCGAAGGCGCGCCCCGCCTGCCGCACCGATTAAGATAAAAATACAGGGCTGACACTCAATTAATGTATACGAGCCCCAGGAAGACACATTGATATTTGTCTTCCGAAATTTGGAGCATCTAATCGAACCAAATACATATCTAGCAGGGTACAGAGGTCCGGTCGCATCAGCATTCAGCCTATTACGTATGCAAAATTTACTCGTGGGGAAGACATTCGAGCTTTTGTCTATCGAAGTCGACCAGCTATTTTATTATGCGGTTGAGGGCTATTGTTTATGGACACGCTTGATCTGGTCAGCCGCAATACATCTTCAGTTTTGTTTTGTTTTGATGAATCTGCATTTGGTGGGGGCGCGTGCTATAGTAATTTAATAATTAGTATTTTTATTTTTGGGTGTATGGAAAAGGTTTTTTTAGTGGTTATTTATGAACGACTGTTCGATATTGGCAATTGTATTTTAGTTGTGTTTTTTTGTAAGTAGTATTTATTTTTATCTATCTATCTTTTTATGCTAGTAGTAATTATTTATTTCTTTTTTATATCACTACATAATTTTTCTCTTTGAGTTAATATTTCATGCGCTTTCATTCTCTATTTTATTAAATTGAATAATATTGAATACACATTTTATTCGGATTAACGATTTTTATTGTTTGTCTACCCGAAAAAAAAGTTCACGCTTCGCCACTGATTACATTGATTATTTTAATAATTAGGACACATTAGCGACTTTTCACATGTGTATTATATAACATTTTTTCTACTACCGAAGAAAATAAAAACATCAAAAATAACAAATTACTTTACTCACTAGTGCGTAAAAACTAACAGTTTATAAGCCTTGAGTGTGTGTAAAGTGAATTTTGTCTATTTTAAAACCATTTATTAAACGGAAGTCTAATAGTCCTAAACGTCTAGTCATAAAACCCTTAACCACGACACAATAGTAATAGTTACAAATAGTGAATGGTAATCAGTAGAGTATAAATTGAACGGAATCATCAGGTTCTACAAGTATCATTTATGATGTGTAAGCTGATTGACACATTTGATCGGGACAATTCAGCCTACTGTATAAATATCATTTAATAAAACTTACGAAAACATATGCAGTGCGTCATAAACGTTATGGTTTTTTGAAAAAACGCTTGGATCCGTCCATTTTTATTTCAATTTATGTTTTTCATATGTAAAGTTTAGGGAGTTGTTCGTAAGACCGAACACTGCATTCTACTCAGCTCACAAAACTTAGCATTCTACTTGTTAGGAATGACGTTGCTGACAGATTAGTTTGGAGCCTTTCAGTTTGCCTATAGAATTAATGATAGCCGGTAAATTTGATACACTTTGTTAAATTTGTGTACAATTGTTATAATTATACAATTATACAATTGTTAAATTTGTTTATTGATTACTTCTTTTTGCCAAACACAAAGTACCCTAACTTATAAAAAGTGTAAAACACAATTACTAATAATTTGATGCTTCTTATCTTGTCATAATAATGATGTAAGCGACGTTGAATATTAAAGGGGACGATCATTAGAAATAAAAATAAGAAAACGCAACATAGCGGCCTCCTTTAAAACTTCATAGTTTAAGAAAAACCAAAAGAATAATTTTCAGCTAGTCACTAAATCAAATACAGATTCAAATACTAAAATTAAGTAAATACAAAATTAACTTATCTGGCTAAAACTAAAGGCAATTTAAATATACCAATACCTCAACAAAATTACTCATCGTCATAAATTGGTAATACACTGATTTTAGTAATCCAACGTTTGAAATTCGCATTTTTCACCTTAACGGTAACCACTCTAATATGTCCGCCAGCACCAGGATGTACATCTACTATTCTTCTGATCTTCCATACCAGTTGAACCGAATCATCATATAACAGGACACACTGACCGATTTTGTAAATGTCATTTACAGTTTACCACTTTCGACGTCCTTGTAACTCAATTAAAAAATGTTGAAATACATTATGTTTGATTTTATTTAAAATATTGCTAGCTCTGATAAAATTTGTACCGTTGTCCGAGTATATGTCTCGGATAAAAAATCTCTGCGAGCAATCAACCTTTTAAACGCATTTAAAAATTATAAGTTGACAACTTGGTTAATAATTTGATATGTATTGGCTTTGAATACGAAACATATAAAAATACACATCCAAGCCTTAATTGATTATAACTTCCTAAAAAATTGTTTTTTTTTTAAATTAAAAAGAACCTGTATAATTCACTTTAAGAACAAAAAAACTCTAGAAAACTGCACTCTAGATCCTGGAAGATCCATTATTTTCTAAAACTCGGGCGTAGGTGTAATCAGGCCAATATTACTGTCGAATAATAAACAATTGAGTTTGTGGCTCAGCATGTAGGTTTTTAAAATGATGATATTTTATAATAAAATAACACCTTGCAGGCAAAATAAATGAATTTTTATTATTGAAAGGCAAATAGGAATTTTTTAGTCGACCTCCAACGCTTATCATTAACTTAAGTTAGTTATAATATTAAACTACTGTTACATTTAAAGCAAAAAGTTCTCTCTTTCAAAAACTCTTTTTTGAGACCTTATTAAATGTTTAATTTCAGCTAAAAAATATCCCTGTTGAAAATATTTTATTTAATCTTCCGCGATAAATTATTTTTAAATCGTAATACGTAAGAAATTATTCGAATTAATTTGCTAAAAAACAAATATGTATAAAATAAATTAATATTGGGCTAATATTGCTCATCTCTTCTTAAAAGAAAAGTTGGATCAAAAAACTATAAATCTAATCCTTGTATTTCTCCAGGATCAATACCACGATGTGATCGGCTGGATTTAGATCGGTAGGCACATAGCGCTACTGATCAATACAAGAAAGAGTTTGTATTTTAGAAATACGGTTTGCAACGAAGGTTTTAGGCTCACAAGACTCAGATGCAATTCAAGCGTTGAATTGCTCCAGTAAAATATTTTATTAATTTTATTCTCAATTACCGTATGCACCAATTTAACATTCAACAAGGAAGCGAAAAGCTCTAATCGAGGGATTGATATTACTTTCAACGGGCGACTTTAGATTTTGAACAAACAAGGCTTGTGTTTACCAGACCTAAGGAATCTATAGACCTAAAATAAATAGCAGCGCCATAGGCGCACATCGAGGAGTCCGTAAAAACATGCATATCTATGGAAATCTCCAGTTCTTCGATTTTTTGTTATGAAATGTAATGAAATATCAGTGGCAGCAACAATTTTGCGTTCTGAAGTATTAGGATTTATTCCAAAATGACCCAAAACTTCAACTTGAGCGGCTTCATCCAAAATTCGCGGATGATCACGTTTTTTATTTGCAACAGATCCAGTTTCAGTAAGCTTAGTAACAAGGTCCAAAACATACCTATGCGAAGTTATCTTTTCCGAATGTCTGGCGTTAAACGTAACGGCAGTTTGCCGAGCACATTGATTTTGGGCACCATAAATTAGAATAATTTCCACTCTTTCGGCTAGTGTGTAAACCATTTTGGAAGTAAAATCTTCAATTCAACAAATAAATTTTCACTATTCTAAGACTGTCACAAATGTAACTGACGGCAAAATAAATTCTTTATTTTCCTTAGATAGTTAATTCCAAATATAAATAACTAAACAGTAAATACACAATAAATACAGTTTGCCCAGGATATCTGTGTTGATGAAAAGTATGCGGAAAAAAATTCGGGTTGTTATTTAGTTTTTTCCACGTCTAATCTTCGGAATTGCTGTTTATGTTGTTTATGTCAAGGGGCAGAGGGTGAAAGGGGGTAATTTTAGGTTAGAAAATTGTCCCCCTTGACAAACCTTTTGACGTATTGGGGCGTTTTTTTTAAACAGTTGTTTTCGATAAATCCGTGGTGGGTTTTCAAGTTTTCAAATGAACTATACAGATATGATACACCATTAAGATGGTCCCACCTAACATACCCGATCTAAAACCGAAACATTATAGGATGAGGAAACTAAATAATAATATGGGATATTATTTCATATTTTTGTTAGTTGAATGGCATTAAGAACTGCCAATGATTTTACCTTGCAGGTCAATTTAGCCTCTTTTAGATTTTCATAAGGCATATATTAATTATTTGTTTATTTTGTTCAAGTCATAAAGATCAATATTAATTACAATAGTAATGTCAACAATCGGGTTTGTCAGTTTTTTTTGTAAATCACTGTTGCTAAACCATGGCCTCAAATTATAAGTTGCTTCATAGCTGCAAATCACTTAAACCAATGTTGGTACCACATAGTATCCAGTAGTTAAACCTAGGTACTTGACAGATAAGTGCATGCCTTAAAAACTGAGGAAAACTGACAATCCTATTTTTAATAGATTAATTCTTTATCTGGTCATAAAGTATGACAGATAGTTAATAGCTTATGACAGATAGGTAGTAGCTTAATGCGCATGTGAAAAGGTAGACCCTATCTTGGCCTAATTTTTTGGTAGTTACTAATATGTGCTAGTTTAGCTTAATTGCTGATTCACTAAGTAAGCCTAAGAGTTTATAGGGCTTCCTGGTTTTTGTGTTAAATAAACCCCAGAAAAGGCCACATTTCATCTTCGGTAAGTTAGCACATGTCACATTCATAAGTAATTTTTTTTCTATTTTTTCTCATTTTTCCATTTAATTAATTTCTTATATGCTGCTTTTCGGTTTAATTAAAAAAAAAAAACATCAATGCATCCAACTTTTCACAGAGCAATTATATAAAATTTAACTTACTTACCCACAAAAATGCCCTAAAACGTGACAGCCATGCTGAACCTCATGTGTGGTTTCCATTTTTAGGCCTGTACCTTCAGCTTATCCTGTGCTTCTGCCTTTGCTGCACTTTTTATTGTTACTGCTTTCATCTCAGTTGCTATTCCACGTGCCGCCACATCAAGTCGCTTGCTATACATAATACCTATTACCCTTCACTACCTGCTAGACATTCTGGAGACCTCCTAACTGGTTAATCTGCTGCTGCCTCTTTTTGGCCTAAATATATAGCTGCCAACAACGAAGCCTCATTTAGACCGGGTGGGCCCTACTGCCGGTCGGACAGACTTAGATTTCAGGTATCTTCAGGTAAGGATTGGGTTTCAGCCCTTTTTTGGCTTGATTTCTTCAGGTACTGATTTATCGGCTCGCCGTAATTTATATATTATTTGTTTTTTCGGAATAAATATGTAGAAATGGTCACAGATTTTAAATTAAATTTAGCAAAATTGTTTATATAGCCACCATCATTCTTTTGATCTGAAATTGGAAACTGAGTATATACGTTGGTATATACAACGCGAGGTATTATCAGATGTATAATTGAATTAGTATTAAGTGCTAGTGTTACTTTATTTTCTCTCACAGTCTTAAATTTCATAATTATAAATTAAGAATTACCCTATATTTTTAAAATTTAGTTTATAGGTTAAATTAGTTGTCAATTATGACATTAATTTATCCTTCGATATTAAAGCTGGGTTTACCGATATAAAGCTGCATTTTCTTTGCGTGCCCTAATAAAGGCTAATAATAAATCTGGAACCCATATTTAGGCATTGTGCGAAAAACAGAACAATAAAATCTTAATGAAGTCTTTGTTTTGTTTCGTTGCGTCATCTTTCATGGTCCTAATTAGATCTTCATTTTCTCTCTTCAGATCAGACTTAAGTGTATTTAATAGATCTTCCTGTTTCTTATCTCGTTTCTTTTGTTATTTTCTCTGTTTAAAATCTCTTTCATCTTGTTCTACTTTCTGTTCGTCAAACTTCCTTAATATAAATATAAATGCGCTATTGATCGTTCGAGCAATGCTCCTACTATTAGTCTAATAGTGGAAATCAATAATTTTTACGTAAGAATATCTCTGTTATAAATAAAGATTATAAATAAATAATATTTGTAGTCCTTCAACTTTTTTCTTAATCTCTTCGCCTGCTTAGATAGATTATATTAGAATAAATGACGAATTGACGACCAGATCAAAATAGTTTCTCGAAAGCAAATAAATTATATTGTATTAGATCGTGTATAAATTATTTTAATAATTAGTTGCTTTATTTAAAAAAGGGATAATTATCATTCATATTAAAATAATTTGAGAAAAATGATAAAATCTTATAACTTAATGAATTTTTCCAAACAAAAATATCACTTTTCGTCTATATTAACACCACTTAATAAGCGTCTTGTTATAAAGTGTGTCTCAACTCTATTTACACACGATTTTTTGTCGCCCCTGTATATGATACGAATAAAAAGTTAAGAAAAATCATTGTTTACTGTATTGGTAAATCTGCAGATTGTCTCAAAAACAAAGTTTTCAATGTCAAGTTTTTTTTTTAAACGGAACACAAGTTTTATTTTTATTAATTGCTTACTTTTTATTTCATTATAGTCGCATACACTATACATCCTCTTAGTTCCTCTAGCAGAACGGCATAATATATACCATCAACAAAATGGTGCTTCACGTCATACCTGGTAGACTCCATCCAATTTTTAGGATAACAGATTTGGAAGGTAATGAAGCGGTCCAATCAGGTGGCCAGCCCGGTCACCTGACAGGACCACTATTGACGTGATCAGATTTTTTCTTGTGGGAATATTTAAAGGGACAAATTTACGCTGAAGAACTAAGAAATTCGAAAGATTTAAAAAACAAAATTACACGTGTTTATAAAGCAATTTCGAAGGATGTAATAAGAAGCGCCTCTACTGCTGAGCTAATAAAAAGGTATAAACTCCGAGAACTGCCAAACCGAGGCGGATCAGCAGTCTGAACATTCTAATACCGATGTAGCAGACGTCAAATGACGTTAAGCAACGTCATTTTTATAGGTTACATTTGAGTCACAGACTTTTTGTGACCAAAACATTAAAGCAAAAAAATAAATAAAAAGCAAATCAAACAATGTCGGAAATTGTACCCAGGATTGCCTGCAGCATATTTACTGTACAACATAAACACTTTAAGACGGTTTTTGTAATATTTAACCTCCTTAGCATCTTTACAAAGAGTAAAATTTCATCAAATCAGGTATATTCTTTCTTATTTTAAGGATTTACATATCGACGAGAATTAATTTTTTTTAATTGCTGTTTTACTTGCTTCTGCCATCTGCTCCCAGAGATGATGGACGACAATATTGTGGAAGAAAATTAATTTACCTCTTATGTCAAGCAACCTATCAGCTCCATTTGTTCAATGAAATCATTCTTTTTAAACGTCGTCCTATACAACAAGAATAATTGACGTCTTCCAGGCGTATTTTTCAATTTTATTTAAAACATCTTTTGGGCTTTATTTATTACATCTAATCGATGTCTTTACTTAGGACGTCACAGCGACGTTTCTTAAGACGTCATTTAGGATGTGATTTGGACCTGACTATAATGTCGTAAGGACGTCACAGTGATTCATCACATCCCAGGCAGCAAGGTGTAGTTGAATTAACGATGATAAGACGGCACAATGTCATAACTGAGACAACGATGTTTTTGTTTGTTGAATCAACATCATATTTTATCTTGATCTCAATCTTCAATTCAACGTTGAACAAATGTATTATACATTACCATTTGGTTCTTGGTAAATATGGGATATAGTAAGGTTGTCGTATTGAAGCAACCGCCTGCACTATGGTAAGTCTTAGTTGGAGTTTAGAAAATCTGCAAGTAATAAAGTCACTCCGCTTCGCGAAATTATGTTGATCATCATGTTTTTTTATAATGTCTATTCAATGTTGGTTTATGGTACAGCAAGGTCTAGACTGCCAATTGAACTTTTTTGAACATTGTTTCAATTGTTCTTTGCTGATTTGGATAGACCAAAAAGTACGAAAAGGCGTCATTTCAAGATGTCATTTTGCTACCTGGGCTACTATATATTTTTTTTTAATTATTTTAATTTTATAATCGTTTTTCACTATTTTAATAGTAAATTGAATAAGAGTTAAATAATATCATAATAATAAACATTTATCTCAGAAACGACTAAAATTGAATGTTTAGAGTATTATAAATTTTGTCTGTAGAATTAGGTGTAGAATTAGGGTTAAATATTAGTAACATTTACAGATTTACTAAATTTTAGTGAGTTCCATTAAAAAAAAACATATTTGACAATGAAAATTTTGTTTTAAGACACTTGTATATTCACCAACACTGTAGACAAATCTTATACAAAGGCAAAAAAAATCTATATATATATATATATATATATATATATATATATATATATATATATCTATAGTCAGTGCTTGGACCGTTGCTTTACCTATTGTATGTGCATAGCCTAAAATATGCTGGTCTTATGGCTAAGTATTTTATGTTTGCTGATGACACAGTTCTAGTGTTCTCAGCCAAAGACATTAAAACCCTTGAAAAGGAAATAAATGACTCTTTAGATATATACTATAAGTGGCTGTGTTATAATAGGCTTAATATAAATGCTACCAAAACTGTCTACATGATTGTAAGTAATAAAAATAAAACAAAATGTGATATTAGTGTACATGTAAGCGGCAATAAACTTAAAGAAGTGACAGACTACAAATATTTAGGTTTAAATATAAATAATAAACTTTTATGGAATAATCATATACAAACAATTAGTGACAAAATATCTCCTATGCTTGGTGCTTTGAGAAGGTGCTCTCACATGTTAAATATTAAAACAAAAAAATTACTCTACAACAGCTTTATTGAACCACATTTGAGGTACCTTATAGTATGTTGGGGAAATGTTCCAAATTATTTATTAAATAAAATACAACGAGTGCAAAATAAAGCAGTTAAATTAGTTTATTCTTTAGATTATTACACACCCAGTGATATAATTTATAAAAATACTGGTATTTTAAACATTAATCAATTAAGAACCTATGAACAAATTAAATTTATAAAATGTATACAGTAAAATAATATTAAGACTAGTTTAAAGGGAAAATTATTACAAATTAAAGACTGTCAAAAGTATCAGCTAAGAAATAAAAACATGTTGAGAAATGCATTGGTGCGAACAAAAAAATGTCAGGACTCTCCATTACATAGTGCAATAAGTGTCTTCAATAAAATTCCAGAAACTATTGTGAATCTAAAAAGCTACAAAAATATGTGTAAAAGACTAAAACAATACCTTAAGGTAAACTAAATAAATATATTAAATATGTAAGGCTGTAAGCCATAATCTCTATATTAATCAAGTAATATTGTACTAAATTTATTTAGAATTATGTTCCTAATTTTGTTGTATTTTTTTCTTTTTTTGTTAAGTTTTAGGCCCTGGTGCCAGTTTGTAAACTGTTTTTGGGTCATAAATAAAGTTAATAAAAAAAAAAAACAATACTTTGGCAGTTTACAGTCATGCCTTTTGGACTGCAATAAAGCTATTTTTGAGAGATTTATGGAATAAGTGTTACGTGGAATGACTTGGGAATTATGTTTAGTTTATCTAGATGACGTGATCATATTGAAGATCATTTGAAGAATATTTAAAAGATATTTGTTAAACACCTAGAGGCCGACCTGGAAGTAAATCCTAAAAAATGTTGCTTATTTTAAAAGAAGTTCGATACCTTGGCCATGTAATATCAGAAAAAGGTGTCAAGTCTGCTTCAGATTAAAAGTAGAAGCAATCGAAAATTAGCAACGATCCAGTGACAAACTAACTGGTGTGCCCAGAAGCTTTCTGGGCCTTTGTACCTATTACAGAAGATTTGTAAGAAATTTCGTTTACTTTGCAACGCCTCTACATAAGCTCACGAAGGACAAAATGGAATTTAGTTAGTCAACAGACCGTGAAGAAGCATTTCAACGGCTAAAAAGAGCACTGTGCACCTCTCCAATTTTAACATATCCGATTCCTAATAACTTACTGAACAAACTTTTGTTTTGGATACCGATGCAAGCAATGTTGGAATTGGAGCCGTTCTATCACAAAAATATGAAGATGGCGAGCACGTGATTAGTTTATTTGAATAAAACGCTATCAAAACGAGAAAGAAACTATTGTGTCATCAGACGAGAGCTATTGGCAGTAGTAAAAGCTATTGAAGATTTCCATAAATATTTGTATGGTCAACGATTCATCTTTAGGACTGACCATGCTTCTCTAAAATAGCTATTTTAGTTCAAAAGCATCCAGAGATATTTACTTGTCACCATATTGACCTTCACAGTTTTAAAGAGTGGAATGTAACTAGTTTAATCCAGGATCAGTGTGATGTCCCAGTATTTGGTCTTATTTACGAACTGATATCTCGAGAAATTTTAAAACCGGAATGGAATTCGTTGGTTATCAAAAAAGGATTGTTAAAAAGGATTGTTAGAAGAGCGTAGATGGAAAAGGGAAGACATTTCTAATAGTTCTTCCTCGAAAATGAATTCCAATAGTTCTTGAAGCTGTTCATGGCGGTGTTGGTGGAGAACATTTTGGAGTTAGTAAGATCTTTGCAAAAGTTAGAGAATGGTTCTACTGGCTCAATCAAGTCATAAAGATGTTGAACGCTGGTGTCGACAGTGTGAGTAGTGTTCGTCAAGCAAGGGCCCAAGAACCCGGGCTAGAAGAAAGATGATGCAGTATCTTGTTGGTGCACCCTTTGAACGAATTGCAATAGCCGTAACAGGTTAAAATTATTGTTTATTTATGTACTGTGAAGAGTGTGGATGCTTCTAAAGGTTTTTTATTGTTTTATGTAAGTTTTTAGTTTTGTTTAAGTAGTATTTTTATTTTAGGCCTGATAATGCTCTAACTAGAGCGAAACACATGTAGCCCGTTAAATTACATGTTGTGAGACCGTGACTTTGTGTTTCTTTGTTTTTCGTCAACTATTAAAGAGAGAAAACATAGCATCATTTGTGCACTTATTACTCAAGAATCCAAATTGGTGACGAGTAAGAATTTTATATTTAAACAGAAACGATAAGAGCCTATTTTTAACCAATCGTTCAATGATCTTTGATAAAGTAGGAAGGAGTGCGATTGGGCGATAGTTTGAAGCTTTTTGTTTATCTCCTCCCTTATGCAAAGGAATAATTATTGCAGTCTTAAGGCAGGTAGGAAAGACTCCATTTTGGAATGACTTGTTAATTAAGTTTGTTAGATGGATTAAGGTGCAATTTGGCAGATTGGAAAACATTTTGAGAGTGAGCCCATCTGTACCAGATGATGATTTGTTTTTTATTTCATTTATTGTAGTTTGAAGCTCTGTTGATACAATGGGGGTAAAAAAGAAGCTATGTAAATTTTCATTTGGGAGATATGAACGAGGATCGTGAGAAGGTGTTATGGTAGCCATTCGATTTTTAGCTACAATAACAAAGTAGTGATTAAGGTCCTCAGGTGAAGTAGGGATAGTGCTAGATGAAGAAGTCTTATTTCTTAATTCATTTACAATAGACCATCTTTCTTTCTTGGCAACATTACTTGATTCGATCATCCTTTTATTATAATAAATATCTTTTGCAGCTTTTATAGTCTTATGGTACATTTTTCTATAAAGGTTGACAGAGTTATGAAAAAATACGCTGTCTGTAAATTTTAACAGGTGTGATAATGAGCGCATGTTTTTTGCAGAATCACGTAAGCCTTTAGTGGTCCATGGCTTATTATGTTTAATTTTGATAGGTCTAAGAGGAAACGACTTATCTGCAATACTTGATAAAGACTTTATAAAACTAGAAAATTCACTATCTATATCGTCAGAAAGAAAATCCCAATCAGCCGTTTGGCATAAGTTCTTGAATTGTAAGAAATTATTTTTGGCAAAAACACGCCCTAACTTACGTAACGTGTTTTTGCCTTTAGAATTTATGGAAAATTTAGTTAATGCAGCTTCATGATCAGAAAATCCGGAATTAAATATCGTACAATCTACGAATTCAGGAGCAAAAGATGACACGACATACTCGATGGTACTAGAACTATTTCTAGTTATTCTGGTAGGAAGTTAATATGCATTACTATACCCATTGAGACGATAATAGAGTGAAGAGATTCTTGAGCAGCACACACACTGGAAAAATCAATATTAAGGTCGCCACACAAAATTAAATTACCTTTTAAGGGCAAGGATTCTAGCAAGCTTAATAGTTTTTGAAGGAAAGTTTGTAAGTCAGCGTCAGGTATTCTATATACACAAATAATATAGAGGTTGTATGTTGTATGGTAAACTATGGAAAATTCAAATACTTTTTCTGATAAAAAGTTATCAAACTTAGTTACCAGTGAAAAATCGTTGTTTATAGACATAATCATATCGTTTTGCTATTGGTGGAATTTATTTAGGGATTTCTTTTTCCTTAACTGTCAACTTTTCCATTTTAAGGGCCATTTCATTAATACTCTTCCGTAAATCTTCCTTTTCCTTGGCAAGTTCTTGTTTGGGGGAATCATGAATCTGGATCTCGACGGATTCGTCGTGATTTCCCAAAAGAAGTGAAGACAGGTTAAAGAGCTCTTGTTTCATATCTCTGATTAAGTGAAATATTGACTCTTGACCATTTTCAGATCTACTATTGGCAAGCAAATTGTGAATGTCATCCATTTTCTCGAACAAAACCTTCCATTTGGGATCATTTTGACTCAAGATGTCATATAGTTCTGTAATGACAGGGTAGAGATCCGTATTCTTTTTGAGACATGAACCCAAAGTATCAACAATGTCTAAAGGAATCTGCGCTTTTTGTAACTGTGAAACCTTGTCGTGAAGGTATTTTAAGGTAGAAAAGTCACAAACATTGCAAAAGAATCTAATGTTATGGTACTTTTGATTATACAGTACCTTTGTTGTGGCCTTATCCCTACCAGTACAGGACATGCAAAAATTTCGGCGACATTCCCGGCTACAGCGAAGCTTATATTTTTCTTTCTCCAAGATGGTCTTTTGACAGGAATCACACTTAAATTCAGCCATAACTTCTTCAGGTTGATTTCAAAAAGTGTCCAAATATTTAAATAAAAAATATTGTTCCGTGAACGAGAACAATTTGTAAAACAGGAGACCGGAACTGTTTATTATCAAATCACACACACTGCGAAAACTTGATGTTGTAGAGTTAAAGTTTAATAAATTGTGATTTTAAGGTCAAGTTTAGGTTAACAGGTACTAACTTAATCGGAAATCAAAACTATTTATACCAAAAGCAAAACTTCGCGTCGCGTCTGGTAAGGTCAAAAACAGAAAGACAAATCAAAGTCAAAACAAAACTTATCAACCATCAGAGCCGACGAGCGAAGACACAACCGTCTCGTACGACTACTAATGATCGAAGTAGCTTCATAAACCGACATGCTCAAGTAACAAGAAGGAAATCACATGACATAAAGGCAAATTCTACCAGTGTCCGGTTAATAATAGTTAATATTCTCTAGTTAAAGTTGATTCGTAGTGTTTATTTCGGGTTCTTTTAATGTTTGGTTTAATATTTTTATTTGTGGTGTCTAGTTTTTAAGTAGTTCATCTTATTTGAGGGTCCCATTTTGGCCCTAATTAGGTTATTTAGGTTATATTATTGTAAATCCCTGTATTTTTAATTTTCTAGAATTTGTGTACTTGCTTGCTTTGACTGTCTGTTTCGGCAAAAACAATAAAGACAAGTCTAAATATTTCGAAACTCTTCTATCGGGCTTTAAAAAGAAAGCGCATTGTGACATTATATTCAGTTTTAATTGGTTAGTAAGTTTTTACCTACCTTTCAGATTTAGGCTAGTGTTTTTTGACGTTGACAATAAAAGTGTGTTCCCAAATTTCGTTACAATACTATATTTTTATAAAAATATATAACATCACGTTTAAAAAGTGGTCTTAATATAGACGAAAACTAATATTTTTGTTTAAAGAAAGATATTAAGTTATAAGATTTTATATTTTTTCTGAAATTATTTTATTATAAACAAAAATTTAACTAATTTTTAGAATTTTTTGGCTTTCGAAAACCGGTTTTGATCTGTTTTTCAATTAGCCATTTGCAGGATATATTTTCTGGTATTTTAAATGACTTATTGGTATATAATTGGTCTAAGCAGAAATAAGAAAAGAGTTCAAAGACTAAAAGATATTATTAAGACTAGAGCTTTTTAAGAGTTTTCTAATACTTTTAACACAAAAATCTATTTTAAAGATCTATTTTAATTATTTATCATTAAATCATTAAATCTATTTTAAAGAGGCATAGATGGCGGTTATACTAGATTTCCAGCTTAAAAATTGACATTGCCCTTTGTGATGTCTTATTAGTTTTCTTATTAATTAGTTGTTAAGAGTAAGATTTTAATAAATGAAATACCAATTATGATTGACTAGCTTAATCTTTTATCACAGTTTTTACAGGGTGTAGGTTTACAATTTATAAAGGCACGATCCCATTTATAAACGGACTCGCAGTGTTACAGGGACGACATGTAGGACAGAATACTATCATGGCGACGCCAGCTGTTCATGATAGCCCATGGTTTTGACCACAATATTTGTAGAATATGTTCTTCCAATTTAATAATTTACACTTTTTCTCCTTGTAGATAAACCAATACAAACTAAACATTTACGAATTACTATCATTTATGTATCAAATTCATTTTTAACAAGAATAGCTGTACATAGCTGAGATAAATACTTTATAGTATTTATATTAGATAAGAACTGTACAATCTAGGTAAATGTATCATTTGGAGTGGAAATTTGCCTGTAGATTTTTGGGTCGTCGGCAAAAAGCAGGAAATGGGATTCCTGGAGAGATCCAACACCATTAATAAAAAGTTTCAGAGTTTCACAGCTTTTTCCAAAATATTTAAAAATATAGTTGGTAAATAAGAAAAGATTTGTTTCGACTGAACGCCCCTTAATAAAACCATGCTGCTGATCTAGAATTATCTCTTGAAAAACTTTAGATAAAAAATTTTCCACACAATGCTCGAAAAGTTTAGGGATAGACGATAAGATGCTGGTGGGGCGATAATTTGAAATGTCATTCTTGTTACCAGATTTAAGGATCGGACGAACAAGTATAGTCGCTTCGCTCCTATACTTTTGGTCCGTGGGGACCAGTTTGGAACCTTTAGGTCTTGTCAGTGATGGGCCTTAGAGGATTTCTTAAAAAAAATCGCAAATTATCAGGTGTACTTAGGTGAGGCTAACGTTTATCTGCCAAGGAAAGAGAGGACCAGTTGTTGGGGTATCATGCTTCAAAGAACCATAATTTGTTATATAGTCGCGTTGTGTGTCAATATACTGTCTTATATTTCAAATATCTGTGAAAGTATATTAATTGTATTCTAAATAAAGCCTGAATACCAAATTCGAACAGAATCGGACCAATAGCAAAAAAGTTACGGTAGTCACGTGACCTAGGCTGAAACTTAAATGTCAGTTATCTGTCATAATTTATTAGTTGTATCCTAAATAAACCATAAATACCAAAATTAGAGAGAAGTTCCCATAAGGGTCTATTTATTGAAATAGAACAAACGGGATTTTACGTCGATTTGTTTTAATTTTTCTTTTTATTTTCAACAGTAATAGTCATAAAATATCAAAAGAATTGACAGGAGGAGAATAAGAAATAAAAGAAACCATCAACGAATTGAATCGAAGCTATAGAAGTCGAGATATTAGTAAAAATGTAAAAAAAAATAAAAGAAAACTCGTTTTTTCCCACGGTAGCATTTTTTTTCTTAAAATGATAACCGACAAATTATAATGTAAGCCCTAAGTTGGCAATTTCCAGCAAAAAAAACCCAAGAAAAAAATTTTTTTTTTTGCTCCAAAATCGAAAGGGGTATAGCCATGAAAAATTGCGAAAAAATAGTTTTTATTTTTTTTAAAATAAACTATAACTCTGACAACTTTTTCTCTTAAACAAAAGTTCTAGGGAATGTTACGAGGTATTTGAATGTTAAAACTAATTGATTATAGCTATTACAGATTCGGAGAAAATTGTAAAAAACTATTAATCATAAATATCGAATTATCAAGAGCCCTATGGAAAAATTTCAACTTTTTATTTTTCTATCTTGTACTACTTCAGGATACCTTTTAAAAAGGTTATTATCGATTTGACTCTAAAATGAACAGAAAACCTATTTATTTGCATTTATCGATTTTCAAACAAAATCCGGCCCAAAATGAAAATTTTTCAAAACATGCTCCAAATTCAAAATTTCTTTTTTCTGGCTAAAGACCATTCAAAAAGTAATGAAAAAGCTTTATGACAAAATTTTTCAAAATCTATAATAATGCTACAATATTACGAAAGAAGATAAGTTCCCTTTAAAGCCTATGTATTCGAACCGATGATTTTTTAATTTTTTTTTGAAAGGCAAATTTAAGAAATAATTTAACTAATTAAGATAAAAGGAATAGGGTAATAAAAAATATTATCGATAAATATATACAAAACATCTAATAGCAAATTTCAATCGAATAGGAAATTTTGATAATCACGTGACCCTAGAACTTAATATTTTAAAATTTTGTAAACAATCAACAATTGCATCCTAAATAAACCCCAAATTCCAAATTTGAACCCAATCGGATCAATAGCAAAAAAGTTATAGAAGTCACGTGACTTTAAAATTCAATATGTCAATTATCTGTTAAAATTTATTAATTGTATCCTAAATAAAGCATAAATACCAAATTTGAACTCAATCGGACTCATAGCAAAAAAGTTACAATAGTCACGTGACCCGGAAGTCAAATGACAAATATCTGTCAAAAATTAATAATTGCATCCTAAATAAAGCCCAAATACCAAATTTGAACCCAATCAGACCAATAGCAAAAAAGTTACAATAGTCACGTGACCCGGAAGTCAAATGTCAAATATCTGTCAAAAATTAATAATTGCATCCTAAATAAACCCCAAATACCAAATTTCAATCAAATCGGACAAATAGGAAGAAAGTTAAGGTAGTCACGTGACCTTAAAACATAGTCGTGTCAAATATCTGTAAAAATTTATTAATCTTATCCGAAATAGGTACTAGGTACCAAATTTTAACCAAATCGCACCAATACCAAAAAAGTTATGATACTCGACTAACCTTAAAAATCAATAATTTCAAAAAATTTTTATTTATATCCCAAAAGCAATGTTTAAGAATTGTTAACATTTAGTAATAATAAACTAAATAGTAAAAGCTCACCTAATATCTAAATTTTTATTTTAAATTAAATAGATCATTACGACTGACCCGTGTATATATTCGAATAATTTTAATAAAATAATCGGGCAAATTTCATTTCGTCTCACCCCGGTATAAAACCACTGACTTTTCAAAAAAACGGCATTTTTCGAAGACGTCAAAATGTTTGCCGAATTTTCCTGGCCGCAATACACAATTTCCCCAATTGATATGCACAGATTCGGAAAGCCCATTCATTTTCTGATTCGGTGCTTCCTTTCCCTGATCGTTTCCGGTTCATTTTCATTCATAATTTTACAAAAAACCAAACCAAGTCCCGGCCACCTGTCACGAGCAAAAAATTTGTATCCACCATGCGTCAAAGTATTGTTCCCACTAGCCATTTCATCAGAGTTTAGGTTGACACCTCCAATTACCTGCAAAAACGCAAAAAAATGGACTTTTTTCATAAAATCGCATTTTTCGGGTACTTGTACTATCGCTGGAACCCTGAAATTTTAGTATGTGTTGTAAAACAAAATTTCGGATCTTTTAGATGATGTCTGATCTTTTCACCATGTACAGGGACGTGGCAAATGAATTAAACGCGAAAATTCGAATTGCTCAGAACCTATTAATGTTGGAAGATTGTAATTTTACATAAATAATGGGGTTATTAAAGTATTTAATGCCTGAGAATATAAATGGTCCAGGTGCCACTACGAAAAAGTTATTAAATAAAATGTGATTTTCGGGTCGGACCTTCATGGGTGAAGTTCATTATTGCTCGCCCTGTATGGTTTCCAAAAATTTCGGTTATATGGCATATGAAAGGTAAAGGATGAAGTTATTTTTTGAAAAAAAAAATTTTCCCAAAATAAGTATCGTTTGGCGGAAAATCCCAAAAAACTGAAAATGCCAGAACTCGAAAAATAAATTTTTTACAAAAAAAAGCTCCAAGTATGTTAAATCTCTTATAAAACGAAGACTTTTCGCCGAAACACTTTTTTTATAAAAATTTTTTTTTAGCCTCTGGAGAAGTTTGAATTTTTTTTTTAGTCACTTTTGTTCGCTTATAACAACTCACCCTGTATACCGATCGGGCCCAAAAAGTATACAGACATGAATTACTATAAAGTCTTTTATGCCTAAAAATTTCAATTTTTTTGACAGCGTTAAAATTGAGATCTCGTGCAAAAATGAATTTTGACCCATTTTTTTACGAATTTTTGATTTTGAGACAGTACCGCTCCGTTTGGTGGTACCGGAAAAAAAAATTGTTTACGGATCCATCATTCTCAATGTATTGAGAGACCCTATGCCAAATTTCATCGTTTCGCTAACCATACAGCCAAAGATATGAATTTTTATTTCCAAAAAAACACGATTTTTCGGGCCCGACGTGGCGTGCATAATATAGTCTGCGACTATATAACAAGTATAGTCGCTTCGCTCCTATACTTTTGGTCCGTGGGGACCAGTTTGGAACCTCTAAGTCCTGTCAGTGATGGGCCTTAGAGGATTTCTTAAAACAAAACAAAAATTATCAGGTGTACCAACGTTTATATGCCAAGGAAAGAGATGACCAGTGGTTGGGGTATCATGCTTCAGAGAACCATAATTTGTTATATAGTCGCGTTGTGTGTCAATATACTGTCTTATATTTCAAATATCTGTCAAAGTATATTAATTGTATTCTAAATAAAGCCTAAATACCAAATTACAACAGAATCGGTCCAATAGCAAAAAAGTTACGGTAGTCACGTGACCTAGGCTGAAACTTAAGTGTCAGTTATCTGTCATAATTTATTAGTTGTATCCTAAATAAACCATAAATACCAAATTCAGAGAGAAGTTCCCATAAGGGTCTATTTCTTGAAATAGAACAAACAGGGATTTTACGTCGATTTGTTTTAATTTTTCTTTTTATTTTGAAATGTAATAGTAATAAAATATCAAAAGAATTGACAGGAGAAGAATAAGAAATAAAAAAAACCATAAATAAATTAAATCGAAGCTATAGAAGCCGAGATATAAGTAAAAATGTGGGAAAAACAAAAGAAAACTGGTTTTTTCCCACAGTATAATTTTTTTTTCTTAAAATAATTATTGACAAATTATAATGTAAGCCCTAAGTTGGCAATTTCAAGTAAAAAAACCCAAGAAAAAAAAAAATTTTTTTTGCTCCAAAATCGAAAGGGGTACGGCCATAAAAAATTTCGAAAAAAGGGTATTTATTTTTTTTTAAATAAACTATAAGACTAACAACATTTTGGCTTTTATAAAAGTTATGAGAAATATTACGAAGTATCCGTACGTTAAAACGAATCGGTTCTAGCTATCATAAAATCGGAGCAAATAAAGAAAAACCATGAAACATAAATATCGAATTATCAAGGGTCCTATGGAAAAATGTTAATTTTTTATTTATCTGTCCTGTACTACTTTTAAGTACCTTTCAAAAAGGTTATTATCGATTTGACTCTAAAATAAACGGAAAACCTATTTCTTTGCATTTTTCGATTTTGAAGCAAAATCCGGGCTCAAAATAAGCATTTTTTCAAAATATGCTCCGAATTCAAAGTTTCTTTTTTCTGGTTAAAAACCATTCAAAAACTAACGAAAAAGCTTTATGACAAAATTTTCCACGATTTATACGAGTGCCATAATATAAAGGAAAAAATAAGGTCCCATAAGAGCCTATGTATAGGGATAACACAACCGGGTTTTTACGTCGATTTTTTTAATTTTTCAGTTTTATTTCGAAAGGCAATTGTAATAAAATATAAAAAAACGAACAGGAGAAGAATAAGGAATAATAGAAATCATCAACGAATTGAATCCAAGCTATAGAAGTCGAGATATTAGTAAAAATGTGAAAAAAAAATAAAAGAAAACTCGTTTTTTTCCCACGGTACCATTTTTTTTTCTTAAAATTATAATCGACAAATCATAATGTAAGCCCTATGATGGCAATTTCAAGTAAAAAAAACCCAAGAAAAAAAAATTTTTTTTTGCTCCAAAATCGAAAGGGGTATAGCCATGAAAAATTGTGAAAAAATGGTTTTTATTTTTTTCTAAATAAACTATAACTCTGACAACTTTTTGTCTTAAACAAAAGTTCTAGGGAATGTTACGAGGTATTTGAATGTTAAAACTAATTGATTATAGCTATCACAGATTCGGAGAAAATTGTAAAAAACTATTAATCATAAATATCGAAATATCAAGAGCCCTATGAAAAAACTTTAATTTTTTATTATTCTATCTTGTACTACTTCAGGATACCTTTCAAAAAGGTTATTATCGATTTGACTCTAAAATGAACAGAAAACCTATTTATTTGCATTTATCGATTTTCGAACAAAATCGGGCCCAAAATGAAAATTTTTTCAAAACATGCTCCAAATTCAAAATTTTTTTTTTCTGGCTAAAGACCACTCAAAAAGTAATAAAAAAGCTTTATGACAAAATTTTTCAAAATCTATAATAATGCCACAATATTACGAGAGAACATAAGATCCCTTTAAAGCCTATGTATTCGAACCGATGATTTCTTAATTTTTTTTTTAAAGGCAAATTTAAGAAATAATTTAACAAAATAAGATAAAAGGAATAGGGTAATACAAAATATTATCTACAAATATATACATATCATCTAATAGCCAATTTCAATCAAATAGGAAATTTTGATAGTCACGTGATCCTAGAACTCAATATTTTAAAATTTTGTAAAAAATCAACAATTGCATCTTAAATAAACCCCAAATTCCAAATTTGAACCCAATCGGATCAATAGCAAAAAAGTTATGGAAGTCACGTGACTTTAAAATTCAATATGTCAAATTTCTGTCAAAATGTATTACTGGCATCTTAAATAAAGCCTAAATACTAAATTTCAACCCAATCGGATCAATAGCAAAAGAATTATGAAAGTCACGTGACTTTAAAATATAATTTGTCAATTATCTGTTAAAATTTATTAATTGTATCCTAAATAAAGCATAAATATCAAATTTGAACCCAATCGGACTCATAGCAAAAAAGTTACAATAGTCACGTGACCCGGAAGTCAAATGTCAAATATCTGTCAAAAATTAATAATTGCATCCTAAATAAAGCCCAAATACCAAATTTGAACCCAATCAGACCAATAGCAAAAAAGTACCAATAGTCACGTGACCTGGAAGTCAAATGTCAAATATCTGTGAAAAATTAATAATTGCATCCTAAATAAACCCCAAATACCAAATTTCAATCAAATCGGACAAATAGGAAGAAAGTTAAGGTAGTCACGTGACCTTAAAACATAGTCATGTCAAAAATCTGTAAAAATTTATTAATCTTATCCGAAATAGGTACTAGGTACCAAATTTCAACCAAATCGCACCAATACCAAAAAAGTTATGATACCCGACTAACCTTAAAAATCAATAATTTCAAAAAAATTTTATTTATAACCCAAAAGCAATGTTTAAGAATTGTTAACATTTATTAATAATAAACTAAATAGTAAAAACTCACCTAATATCGAAATTTTTATTTTAAATTAAATAGATCATTACGACTGACCCGTGTATATATTCGAATAATTTTAATAAAATAATCGGGCAAATTTCATTTCGTCTCACCCCGGTATAAAACCACTGACTTTTCAAAAAAACGGCATTTTTCGAAGACGTCAAAATGTTTGCCGAATTTTCCTGGCCGCAATACACAATTTCCCCAATTGATATGCACAGATTCGGAAAGCCCATTCATTTTCTGATTCGGTCCTTCCTTTCCCTGATCGTTTCCGGTTCATTTTCATTCATAATTTTACAAAAAACCCAACCAAGTCCCGGCCACCTGTTATGAGCAAAAAATTTGTAACCACAATGCGTCAAAGTATTGTTCCCACTAGCCATTTCATCAGAGTTTAGGTTGACACCTCCAATTACCTGCAAAAACGCAAAAAAATGGACTTTTTTCATAAAATCGCATTTTTCGCGTACTTGTACTATCGCTGGAACCCTGAAATTTTAGTATGTGTTGTAAAACAAAATTTCGGATCCTTTAGATGTTGTTTCATCTTTTCACCATGTACAGGGACGCGGCAAATGAATTAAACGCGAAAATTCGAATTGCTCAGAACCTATTAAAGTTGGAAGATTGTAATTTTACACAAATAATGGGGTTATTAAAGTATTTAATGCCTGAGAATATAAATTGTCCAGGTGCAACCACTAAAAAGTTATTAAATAAAATGTGATTTTCGGGTCGGACCTTCATGGGTAAAGTTCATTATTGCTCGCCCTGTATGGTTCCCAAAAATTTCGGTTATATGGCATATGAAAGGTAAAGGATGAAGTTATTTTTTGAAAAAAAAAATTTTCCCAAAATAAGTATCGTTTGGCGGAAAATCCCAAAAAACTGAAAATGCCAGAACTCGTAAAATAAATTTTTTACAAAAAAAAGCTCCAAGTATGTCAAATCTCTTATAAAACGAAGTCTTTTCGCCGAAACACTTTTTTTATAAAAATTTTTTTTTAGCCTCTGGAGAAGTTTGAATTTTTTTTTTAGTCACTTTTGTTCGCTTATAACAACTCACCCTGTATACCGATCGGGCCCAAAAAGTATACAGACATGAATTACAATAAAGTCTTTTATGCCTAAAAATTTCAATTTTTTTGACAGCGTTAAAATTGAGATCTCGTGCAAAAATGAATTTTGACCCATTTTTTTTCGAATTTTTGACTTTGAGACAGTACCGCTCCGTTTGATGGTACCCGAAAAAAAATTAGTTTACGGATCCATCATTCCCAATGTATTGAGAGACCCTATGCAAAATTTCATCGTTTCGCTAGCCATACAGCCAAAGATATGAATTTTTATTTCCAAAAAAACACGATTTTTCGGGCCCGACGTGGCGTGCATAATATAGTCTGCGACTATATAACAAGTATAGTCGCTTCGCTCCTATACTTTTGGTCCGTGGGGACCAGTTTGGAACCTTTAGGTCTTGTCTGTGAAAAGCCATAAGGAAATTTAAAAAAAAAAATCAAAAATTATCAGGTGTACTTAGGTGAGTCAGGGAGGCTAACGTTTACCTGCCGAGGAAAGAGAGGACCAGTTGTTGGGGTATCATGCTTCAAAGAACCATAATTTAATATATAGTCGCGTTGTGTGTCAAAATACTCTCTTATATTTCAAATATCTGTTAAAATATTATTATGAAAATGTAAATACGTTAATTATTCTGCTAGTTTTTGTACAATTTTATTAGTATTGTGTAGTTAAAGTTGATTCGTAGGGTTTCTTTAGGGTTCTACTTACGTTTGGTTTATTATTTTCATCTATAGTGTTTAGTTTTTAGGTAGTTCATCTTGTTTGAGAGCCCCATTTTGGCCCCAATTTAGGTTATTTAGGTTATATTATTGTAAATCCCTGTAGTTCTAATTTTCTAGAATTTGTATACTTGCTTGCTTTGACTGTCAGTATTCTCCTAAAATTATTGGTCTCTTTGGGCAAAAACAATGAAGATAATTCTAAATATTTCGAAACTGTTCCATCGGGTTTTAAAAAGGACGCGCTTCGTGACAAATCATTCAGTTTTAATTGTTTAGTCAGTTTTTACCTTGGAAACAATTAAACGACAGTCAAAACGAGTTAGGTTAGTGTTTTTGACGTTGACAATAAAAGTGTGTTCCCGAATTTCGTTACAATTGGTGTCAGAAGTAAAGGATATTTGGAAGCTCATTTTAGTGGATGCCTTTAACAAGAAGTCAGACCAAGATGGAGACCGAGAAATTGATGGAGCTGCTATTAAGGAAGTTTGACGAGCAAAAAGTAGAACAAGAAGAACGAGACCGTAAACAGAAGGAAGAACAAGAACAACGAGACCGTAAACAGAAGGAAGAACAAGAAGAACGAGACCGCAAACAAGAAGAACGAGACCGTAAACAGAAGGAAGAACAAGAAGAACGAGACCGCAAACAAGAAGAACGAGACCGTAAACTGAAGGAAGAACAAGAAGAACGAGACCGCAAACAAGAAGAGCGAGACAAGAAACAGGAAGATTTACTAAAGACAATTAAATCTGACCTGAAGAAGGAAAATGAAGACCTGATAAGGACCATGAAAGATGACCTAAAGAAAGAAAATGAAGACCTGATTCGAACCATGAAAGATGACTTACTTAATTTAAAAAATAATCTTAAAAAGGAGCAGGAGGAACGAGACAGAAAACAAGAGGAACAAGTTTTACAACTTAAAGAAGATCTGGAGAAGAATCAGAAACAATTAATGACTAACTTTGAAGCAACAGTAGAAGAAGAATTGGGGCAAGTACAAAAAAAGATCCAAGAACTAGAGATGAAAGTAAAACGGACTCCTCTTCATCCCGATCCTGGAATGCAAACAATGATGAAAGTAAAGCCACCAAAATTCGACGGCAAAGAAGCTTGGAGTACCTATTTGAATCAATTTGAGGCCGCTGCTAGGGGAAATCGCTGGGATAACGAAGAAAAGGCAATCAATCTTAAGCTAAGCCTTAGAGGAGAAGCTACAGAAATATTAAGAATGGTGCCATCTGAGGATCAGCTCAATTTCGACGTACTGGTGCGTACCTTAGAGATGAGATACGGTGAAGCCCATCTACAACAAGTGTACCAGGCTCAATTGAAATCTAGAAGACAACAGGAAGGACCGAGGAAGGACTCCAACAGTTTGAGGCCGATGTTGCTCGATTAGTAAATCTGGCTTACCCTTCAGCCCCAACAGAGTTCCGAGAACAAATTTCTATAAATTGTTTTATTGACGGAGTTCGAGATCCAGATACTAACCACGCTCTAAGGATGGCTCATCATAAAAGTATATCAGAAGCTTTGGCCCATGGACTAGAGTATGAGGCAGCTTTTCAAGCAACTAGAAGGCAGACACGAATAAGACAAATCAGAACTTCGGACAGTGATCTCGAAGACCGCCTAAAGAAGCTTGAATCATTATTAGCGAGGAAACCTAAAAGACCATTGCAATGCTGGAATTGCAATGAGGAGGGGCACCTTAAACGTCAATGCCCCAAGCCTTTAAGAGATCCAAGGAACCAGGAAAACTTCAACTAGTCAGCTTTATGGGGCGCAAGCTGGCTGGGTGCTACCAAGCCCCACGTATAAGACTAAACCGGCTGCCACATCCTGGAGAGAGCTTGGTAGTACCGGGAAAAATATGCGGCCGTGAATGTGAGATGGTAGTGGATACAGGATCAAGTCATACTATCGTGAAGCCGAACATCGTAGCACACTGTAGGCTCTCAGCACCACCCAATTTAATTCTGGAGTCTGCAAATGGAAAAAGGATCCCGATTCTTGGATTGCACGAAGCTACAGTCACCATTGGCTTAACAACATTCCAACAGCCAGTACTAGTGGCAGAAATCATGGATGGTGTCATATTAGGATTAGATGTTATGAATGCTCAGCAGTTTAAAATGGATGTATATAACCGGATATTGACGACGAGAAATGAAGAGATTTTTATGCACCACCTATATGAAGATAAAGTAAATACCAGAGTCGTTAAGTTATTCAAGGATGTTACTATACCAGGAAATTCAGAGGTGGTGGTTTATGCTACAACTGGAGGAAAAGAGGGAGAAACTGTTTTGATTGAGCCCATGGAAAAATGCAAACTATATGGTCAAGGAATTTTTCCAGCCAAGACGTTAACTACGCAGAAGAAATCTACTATTTTGGTTCGAATGGTAAATTTAAAAGGATATGATCAACACCTGAAACAAGGAGAGAACATTGGCGTATGCTCTGAAGTAGTGGCAGTCATGAAAAATGCTGATAGAAGTCGTTATTTAAACAGACCTTTTCCTGTATGTTTACAAAACCTATTTGAAGAATCTTCTGCCAATTTAACCATGGACCAGTGTAGTAAATTGCGACGTCTTCTTGAAGAAAATCAAGATGTGTTTTCCTTGCACGATAAAGACCTGGGAAGAACTGATTTGGTGCAGCATCGAATTAACACTGGAGACAATACTCCGATTAAACAAGCACCTCGAAGAATTCCGATAGCTAAACAAGGAGAAGTTTCCTCGATGCTTCAAGAAATGAGGACACAAGGAGTGATAGAGCCTTCTCAGAGTCCTTGGACATCTCCAGTTGTGCTAGTGAAGAAAAAGGATGGATCCACTAGATTTTGTGTAGACTATCGGCGACTGAATGATATTACCAAGAAAGACAGTTATCCCCTACCAAGAATTGACGACACCCTGGACACGCTATCAGGTTCACAATGGTTCTCAACACTCGATCTAAAGAGTGGATACTGGCAGGTAAAGATGCACCCAGAAGATAAGGAAAAGACCGCATTCTCGACTGGAACAGGACTTTGGCAGTTTACAGTAATGCCCTTTGGACTCTGCAATGCTCCAGCTACCTTTGAGAGACTTATGGACACAGTTTTACGTGGAATGACTTGGGAATCATGTTTAGTTTATCTGGATGACGTTATCATACTGGGGAAAACATTTGAAGATCATTTGAAGAATATTCAAAAGGTATTTGTTAAACTGCGAGAGGCCAACCTGAAGTTAAGTCCTAAAAAATGTTGCTTATTTCAAAAAGAAGTTCGATACCTTGGCCATGTAATATCAGAAAAAGGTGTCAAGACTGATCCAGATAAAGTAGAGGCGATCGAAAAATGGCCACGACCCACTGACAAACACCAGTTAAGAAGCTTTCTGGGCCTTTGTACCTATTACAGAAGATTTGTAAGAAATTTCGCTAATCTTGCAAAGCCTCTACATAAGCTCACGGAGGACAAAGTGGTATTTAGTTGGTCAACAGACTGTGAAGAAGCATTTCAACAGTTAAAGAGAGCACTATGCACATCTCCAATTTTAACATATCCGATTCCTGGACAAACTTTTATTTTGGATACCGATGCGAGTAATGTTGGAATTGGGGCCGTTCTATCACAAAAATATGAAGATGGTGAGCAAGTGATAGCTTATTTCAGTAAAACATTATCAAAACCAGGAAGAAACTATTGTGTCACTAGACGAGAGCTATTGTCAGCAGTAAAGGCTATTGAACATTTCCATAAATATTTGTATGGTCAACGATTTATTCTTAGAACCGACCATGCTTCGTTGAAATGGCTGTTTCAGTTTAAAAACCCCGAAGGACAAATAGCAAGGTGGCTTCAACGATTACAAGAGTATGACTTTACAATAGAACATAGGAAAGGCGCATATCACCAAAATGCCGATGCTTTATCTAGAAGACCCTGTGTTGAAACATGTCAACATTGTTTTAAAAAGGAATCAAAACAGCATCCAGAGATATTTACTTGTAATCGTATTGGCCTTCACAGTTCTAAAGAGTGGGATGTAGCTAGTTTAATCCAAGATCAGTGTGATGACCCAGTATTTGGTCTTATTTACGAACTGAAATCTCGAGAAATTTCAAAACCAGAATGGAAAGACATTTCTGACAAATCTCCAGAACTCAAAGCTTATTGGTCTCAATGGAATTCATTGGTTATAAAAGATGGATTATTAAAAAGAGTCTGGGAGAGCGTAGATGGAAAAGAAAAGACATATCTGACAGTCCTTCCTCGAAAACGTATTCCGGAAGTCCTTGAAGCTGTTCATGGCGGTGTCGGCGGAGGACATTTTGGAGTTAGTAAGACCTTGGCAAAAGTGAGAGAACGGTTTTACTGGCTGAACAGTCATCAAGATGTTGAACGCTGGTGCCGACAGTGTGAGCAGTGTTCGTCAAGCAAGGGCCCAAAAACCCGGACAAGAGGAAAGATGATGCAGTATCTTGTTGGTGCACCTTTTGAACGAATTGCCATAGACGTAGCAGGACCCTTTCCTACTAGTAGCTCCGGAAACCGATATGCTCTTGTTGCTATGGATTACTTTAGTAAGTGGCCCGAGGTTTATCCGATTCCAAACCAAGAAGCAACGACAGTAGCTGAAGTGCTGTTCCAGAACTGGATTTGTCGATTTGGTGTACCCAGAGAGATACATTCAGACCAAGGAAGGAACTTTGAGTCACAAATATTCCAACAAGTATGCCAGTTGCTGGGAATCAATAAGACCCGTACAACCCCACTACACCCTCAGTCTGATGGAATGGTTGAAAGATTTAACCGCACATTTGAATCCTATTTAAGGATGGTAGTAAACTCTAAGCAAACCGACTGGGATACCTGTATACAACCATTCCTATTGGCATATCGTTCTTCTATCCACAAGTCAACTGGAAAAAGCCCGGCAAAAGTTGTCTACGGTGATGAACTTCGTTTACCTTTGGACATTATTACTGGAAGACCCCATAAGTCTGAAACCCTGGAGGAGTACGTCGACCATTTACAAGAGCGTTTACAAATTGTTCACGAACAAGCACGGGATAAACTTCATCTAGAAAGTAACAGAATGAAATCACGTTATGACATAAAGGCAAATTCTACCGGTTTTAATCCTGGGGATAAAGTCTGGTTATACAATCCACGGAGGACGAAGGGCAAGTCACCAAAGCTCCAGAAGGATTGGGAAGGTCCATTCAATGTGGTCACCAGAATCAACGACGTGGTGTACCGTATCCAGCGACATCCGACAGCGAAGATGAAAATTGTAAACATCGTCCGGCTAGCGCCCTATCATGACTCAGGTGGTCCCATGTTTGATCGGGACGATCAAACTTGAGAGGGGAGCAGTATTATGAAAATGTAAATACGTTAATTATTCTGCTAGTTTTTGTACAATTTTATTAGTATTGTGTAGTTAAAGTTGATTCGTAGGGTTTCTTTAGGGTTCTACTTACGTTTGGTTTATTATTTTCATCTATAGTGTTTAGTTTTTAGGTAGTTCATCTTGTTTGAGAGCCCCATTTTGGCCCCAATTTAGGTTATTTAGGTTATATTATTGTAAATCCCTGTAGTTCTAATTTTCTAGAATTTGTATACTTGCTTGCTTTGACTGTCAGTATTCTCCTAAAATTATTGGTCTCTTTGGGCAAAAACAATGAAGATAATTCTAAATATTTCGAAACTGTTCCATCGGGTTTTAAAAAGGACGCGCTTCGTGACAAATCATTCAGTTTTAATTGTTTAGTCAGTTTTTACCTTGGAAACAATTAAACGACAGTCAAAGCGAGTTAGGTTAGTGTTTTTGACGTTGACAATAAAAGTGTGTTCCCGAATTTCGTTACAATATGTTAATTGTATCCTAAATAAAGCCTGAATACCAAATTACAACATAATCGGACCAATAGCAAAAAAGTTACGGTAGTCACGTGACCTAGGCTAAAACTCAAATGTCAGTTAAGTATCTGTCATAATTTATTAGTTGTATCCTAATTAAATCATAAATACCAAATTCAGAGAGAAGTTCCCATAAGAGTCTATTTATTGAAATAGAACAAACAGGATTTTACGTCGATTTGTTTTAATTTTTCTTTTTATTTTAAAATGTAATAGTAATAAAATATCAAAAGAATTGACAGGAGGAGAATAAGAAATAAAAGAAACCATCAACGAATTGAATCGAAGCTATAGAAGCCGAGATATTAGTAAAAATGTGGGAAAAACAAAAGAAAACTGGTTTTTTCCCACGGTATAATTTTTTTTTCTTAAAATGATAACCGACAAATTATAATGTAAGCCCTAAGTTGGCAATTTCCAGTAAAAAAAACCCAAGAAAAAAAAATTTTTTTTTGCTCCAAAATCGAAAGGGGTATAGCCATAAAAAATTTCGAAAAAACGGTTTTTATTTTTTTCTTAATAAACTATAACTCTGACAACTTTTTGTCTTAAATAAAAGTTCTCAGGAATATTACGAGGTATTCGAATGTTAAAACTAATTGATTATAGCTATCACAGATTCGGAGAAAATTGTAAAAAACTATTAATCATAAATATCGAATTATCAAGAGCCCTATGGAAAAATTTCAACTTTTTATTTTTCTATCTTGTACTACTTCAGGATACCTTTCAAAAAGGTTATTATCGATTTGACTCTAAAATGAACAGAAAACCTATTTATTTGCATTTATCGATTTTCAAACAAAATCCGGCCCAAAATGATAATTTTTCAAAACATGCTCCAAATTCAAAATTTCTTTTTTCTGGCGAAAGACCATTCAAAAAGTAATGAAAAAGCTTTATGACAAAATTCTTCAAAATCTATAATAATGCTACAATATTACGAAAGAAGATAAGTTCCCTTTAAAGCCTATCTATTCGAACCGATGATTTTTTAATTTTTTTTTTAAAGGCAAATTTAAGAAATAATTTAACTAATTAAGATAAAAGGAATAGGGTAATACAAAGTATTATCTACAAATATATACATATCATCTAATAGCAAATTTCAATCAAATAGGAAATTTTGATAGTCATGTGACCCTAGATCTCAATATTTTAAAATTTTGTAAAAAATCAACAATTGCATCCTAAATAAACCCTAAATTCCAAATTTGAACCCAATCGGACCCATAGCAAAAAAGTTATGGAAGTCACGTGACTTTAAAAATCAATATGTCAAATTTCTGGCAAAATTTATTACTTGCATCCTAAATAAAGCCCAAATACTAAATTTCAACCCAATCGGATCAATAGCAAAAGAATTATGAGAGTCACGTGACTTTAAAATATAATTTGTCAATTGTCTGTCAAAATTTATTAATTGTATCCTAAATAAAGCATAAATATCAAATTTGAACCCAATCGGACTCATTGCAAAAAAGTTACAATAGTCACGTGACCCGGAAGTCAAATGTCAAATATCTGTCAAAAATTAATAATTGCATCCTAAATAAAGCCCAAATACCAAATTTGAACCCAATCGGACTCATAGCAAAAAAGTTACAATAGTCACGTGACCTGGAATTTAAATGTCAAATATCTGTAAAAAATTCATAATTGCATCCTAAATAAACCCCAAATACCAAATTTCAATCAAATCGGACAAATAGGAAGAAAGTTAAGGTAGTCACGTGACCTTAAAACATAGTCATGTCAAATATCTGTAAAAATTTATTAATCTTATCCGAAATAGGTACTAGGTACCAAATTTCAACCAAATCGCACCAATACCAAAAAAGTTATGATACTCGACTAACCTTAAAAATCAATAATTTCAAAAAATTTTTATTTATATCTCAAAAGCAATGTTTAAGAATTGTTAACATTTATTAATAATAAACTAAATAGTAAAAACTCACCTAATATCTAAATTTTTATTTTAAATTAAATAGATCATTACGACTGACCCGTGTATATATTCGAATAATTTTAATAAAATAATCGGGCAAATTTCATTTCGCCTCACCCCGGTATAAAACCACTGACTTTTCAAAAAAACGGCATTTTTCTAAGACGTCAAAATGTTTGCCGAATTTTCCTGGCCGCAATACACAATTTCCCCAAATGATATGCACAGATTCGGAAAGCCCATTCATTTTCTGATTCGGTGCTTCCTTTCCCTGATCGTTTCCGGTTCATTTTCATTCATAATTTTACAAAAAACCCGACCAAGTCCCGGCCACCTGTCACGAGCAAAAAATTTGTATCCACCATGCGTCAAAGTATTGTTCCCACTAGCCATTTCATCAGAGTTTAGGTTGACACCTCCAATTACCTGCAAAAACGCAAAAAAATGGACTTTTTTCATAAAATCGCATTTTTCGGGTACTTGTACTATCGCTGGAACCCTGAAATTTTAGTATGTGTTGTAAAACAAAATTTCGGATCCTTTAGATGTTGTTTGATCCTTTCACCATGTACAGGGACGTGGCAAATGAATTAAACGCGAAAATTCGAATTGCTCAGAACCTATTAAAGTTGGAAGATTGTAATTTTACATAAATAATGGGGTTATTAAAGTATTTAATGCCTGAGAATATAAATGGTCCAGATGCCACTAAGAAAAAGTTATTAAATAAAATGTGATTTTCGGGTCGGACCTTCATGGGTAAAGTTCATTATTGCTCGCCCTGTATGGTTCCCAAAAATTTCGGTTATATGGCATATGAAAGGTAAAGGATGAAGTTATTTTTTGAAAAAAAAATTTTTCCCAAAATAAGTATCGTTTGGCGGAAAATCCCAAAAAACTGAAAATGCCAGAACTCGTAAAATAAATTTTTTACAAAAAAAAGCTCCAAGTATGTCAAATCTCTTATAAAACGAAGTCTTTTCGCCGAAACACTTTTTTTATAAAAATTTTTTTTTAGCCTCTGGAGAAGTTTGAATTTTTTTTTTAGTCACTTTTGTTCGCTTATAACAACTTACCCTGTACACCGATCGGGCCCAAAAAGTATACAGACATGAATTACTATAAAGTCTTTTATGCCTAAAAATTTCAATTTTTTTGACAGCGTTAAAATTGAGATCTCGTGCAAAAATGAATTTTGACCGGTTTTTTTACGAATTTTTGACTTTGAGACAGTACCGCTCCGTTTGGTGGTACCGGAAAAAAAATTCGTTTACGGATCCATCATTCCCAATGTGTTGAGAGACCCTATGCCAAATTTCATCGTTTCGCTAGCCATACAGCCAAAGATATGAATTTTTATTTCCAAAAAAACACGATTTTTCGGGCCCGACCTCGCGTGCATAATATAGTCTGCGACTATATAACAAGTATAGTCGCTTCGCTCCTATACTTTTGGTCCGTGGGGACCAGTTTGGAACCTTTAGGTCTTGTCTGTGAAGGGCTATAAAGGAATTCTTAAAAAAAAAACAAAAATTATCAGCTGTACCAACGTTTATATGCCAAGGAAAGAGATGACCAGTGGTTGGGGTATCATGCTTCAAAGAACCATAATTTGTTATATAGTCGCGTTGTGTGTCGATATACTGTCTTATATTTCAAATATCTGTCAAAATATATTAAATAAAGCCTGAATACCAAATTCGAACAGAATCGGACCAATAGCAAAAAAGTTACGGTAGTCATGTGACCTAGGCTGACTCAAATGTCAGTTATCTGTCATAATTTATTCCTTGTATCCTAAAGAAACCATAAATACCAAATTCAGAGAGAAGTTCCCATAAGGGTCTATTTATTGAAATAGAATAAACGGGATTTTACGTCGATTTGTTTTAATTTTTCTTTTTATTTTAAAATGTAATAGTAATAAAATATCAAAAGAATTGACAGGAGAAGAATAAGAAATAAAAAAAACCATAAATAAATTGAATCGAAGCTATAGAAGCCGAGATATAAGTAAAAATGTGGGAAAAACAAAAGAAAACTGGTTTTTTCCCACGGTATAATTTTTTTTCTTAAAATAATTTATGACAAATTTTAGTTTTAGCCCTAAACTTGTAATTTTCAAGTATAGTCGCTTCGCTCCTATACTTTTGGTCCGTGGGGACCAGTTTGGAACCTTTAGGTCTTGTCTGTGAATGGCTATAAAGGAATTCTTAAAAAAAAACAAAAATTATCAAGTGTACCAACGTTTATATGCCAAGGAAAGAGATGACCAGTGGTTGGGGTATCATGCTTCAAAGAACCATAATTTGTTATATAGTCGCGTTGTGTGTCAGTATACTGTCTTATATTTCAAATATCTGTCAAAGTATATTAATTGTATTCCAAATAAAGCCTGAATACCAAATTCGAACAGAATCGGACCAATAGCAAAAAAGTTACGGTAGTCACGTGACCTAGGCTGAAACTCAAATATCAGTTATCTGTCATAATTTATTGGTTGTATCCTAAATAAACCATAAATACCAAAATTAGAGAGAAGTTCCCATAAGGGTCTATTTATTGAAATAGAACAAACGGGATTTTACGTCGATTTGTTTTAATTTTTTTTTTTATTTTCAACAGTAATAGTCATAAAATATCAAAAGAATTGACAGGAGGAGAATAAGAAATAAAAGAAACCATCAACGAATTGAATCGAAGCTACAGAAGCCGAGATATTAGTAAAAATGTGGGAAAAACAAAAGAAAATTGGTTTTTTCCCACGATATAATTTTTTTTAATAATTATTGACAAATTTTAGTTTTAGCCCTAAACTGGCTAAAAAAAAAATTATATTTTCACTAAAAAAACCCAAGAAAAAAAAATTTTTTTTTTTGGTCGAAAATCAAAAGGGGTATACCCACGAAAAATTTCAAAAAAATGGTTTTTATTTTTTTATTAATAAACTATAAATCTGACAACTTTTTGAATTAAATAAGAGTTCTTCGCTATATTAAGGGGTATTCGCCTGTTAAAACAAATCGGTTCTAGCTATTATACAATCGGAGAAAATTGGAAAAAACTGTTAAACATAAATATCGAATTATCAAGAGCCCTATGGAAAAATTTCAATTTTTTATTTTTCTATCCTGTACTACTTCAGAGTATCTTTAAAAAAGATTATTACCAATTTGACTCTAAAATAAACGGAAAACCTATTTCTTTGCATTTTTCGATTTTCAAACAAAATCCGGGGTCAAAATGACCATTTTATCAAAATATGCTCTGAATTCAAAATTTCTTTTTTCTGGTTAAAGACCATTCAAAAACTAATAAAAAAGCTTTATGACAAAATCTTCCACGATTGATACGAGTGCCATAATATAAAGGGAAAACCTAGGTTCCATAAGAGCCTATGTATAGGGATAAGTCAACCGGGATTTTACGTCGATTTTTAAAATTTTTCAGTTTTATTTTGAAAGGCAATTGTAATAAAATATAAAAAGAATTAACAGGAGGAGAATAACGAATAATAAAAACCATCAACGAATTGAATCGAAGCTATAGAAGTCGAGATATTAGTAAAAATGTTAAAAAAAATAAAAGAAAACTCGTTTTTTCCCACGGTAGCATTTTTTTTCTTAAAATGATAACCGACAAATTATAATGTAAGCCTTAAGTTGGCAATTTTCAGTAAAAAAAACCCAAGAAAAAAAAATTTTTTTTTGCTCCAAAATCGAAAGCCATGAAAAATTTCGAAAAAATGGTTTTTATTTTTTTCTAAATAAACTATAACTCTGACAACTTTTTGTCTTGAATAAAAGTTCTCGGAAATATTACGAGGTATCCGTGCGTTAAAACGAATCGGTTCTAGCTATCATAAAATCGGAGAAAATAAAGAAAAACCATGAAATATAAATATCGAATTATCAAGGGTCCTATGGAAAAGTTAAAATTTTTTATCCTTCTATCATGTACTACTTTTAAGTACCTTTAAAAAAGGTTATTACCGATTTGACTCTAAAATAAACGGAAAACCTATTTCTTTGCATTTTTCGATTTTGAAGCAAAATCCGGGCTCAAAATGAGCATTTTTGCAAAATATGCTCCGATTTCAAAATTTCTTTTTTCTGGTTAAAAACCATTCAAATACTAACAAAAAAGCTTTATGACAAAATTTTCCACGATTTATACGAGTGCCATAATATAAAGGGAAATACTAGGTCCCACAAGAGCCTATGTATAGGGATAAGACAACCGGGTTTCTACGTCGATTTTTTTAATTTTTTAGATTTATTTCGAAAGGTAATTGTAATAAAATATAAAAAGAATTAACAGGAGAAGAATAAGGAATAATAGAAAACATCAACGAATTGAATCGAAGCTATAGAAGTCGAGATATTAGTAAAAATGTGAAAAAAAATAAAAGAAACCTGGTTTTTTCCCACGGTAGCATTTTTTTCTTAAAATGATAACCGACAAATTATAATGTAAGCCCTAAGTTGGCAATTTCCATTAAAAAAAACCCAAGAAAAAAAAATTTTTTTTTGCTCCAAAATCGAAAGGGGTATAGCCATGAAAAATTTCGAAAAAATGGTTTTTATTTTTTTCTAAATAAACTATAACTCTGACAACTTTTTGTCTTAAACAAAAGTTTTCGGGAATATTACGAGGTATCCGAATGTTAAAACGAATTGATTCTAGCTATCACAGAATCGGAGAAAATTGTAAAAAACTATTAATCATAAATATCGAAATATCAAGAGCCCTATAGAAAAACATTATTTTTTTTTAATCTATCTTGTACTACTTCAGGATACCTTTCAAAAAGGTTATTATCGATTTGACTCTAAAATAAACAGAAAACCTATTTATTTGCATTTATCGATTTTCAAACAAAATCCGGCCCAAAATGAAAATTTTTCTAAACATGCTCCAAATTCAAAATTTCTTTTTTCTGGCTAAAGACCATTCAAAAAGTAATAAAAAAGCTTTATGACAAAATTTTTCAAAATCTATAATAATGCTACAATATTACAAAAGAAGATAAGCTCCCTTTAAAGACTATGTATTCAAACCGATGATTTTTTTAATTTTTTTTTTAAAGGCAAATTTAAGAAATAATTTAACTAATTAAGATAAAAGGAATAGGGTAATACAAAATACTATCTATAAATATATACATATCATCTAATAGCAAATTTCAATCGAATAGGAAATGTTGATAGTCACGTGACTCTAGAACTTAATATTTTAAAATTTTGTAAGAAATCAACAATTGCATCCTAAATAAACCCCAAATTCCAAATTTGAACCCAATCGGATCAATAGCAAAAAAGTTATAGAAGTCACGTGACTTAAAAAATTCAACATGTCAAATTTCTGTCAAAATTTATTACTTGCATCCTATATAAAGCCCAAATACAAAATTTCAACCCAATCGGAACAATAGCAAAAGAATTATGAAAGTCACGTGACTTTAAAATATAATTTGTCAATTATCTGTTAAAATTTATTAATTGTATCCTAAATAAAGCATAAATACCAAATTTAAACCCAATCGGACCCATAGCAAAAAAGTTACAATAGTCACGTGACCCGGAAGTCAAATGTCAAATATTAGTCAAAAATTAATAATTGCATTCTAAATAAAGCCCAAATACCAAATTTGAACCCAATCAGACCAATAGCAAAAAAGTTACAATAGTCACGTGACCTGGAAGTCAAATGTCAAATATCTGTGAAAAATTCATAATTGCATCCTAAATAAACCCCAAATACCAAATTTCAACCAAATCGCACCAATCCCAAAAAAGTTATGATACTCGACTAACCTTAAAAATCAATAATTTCAAAAAATTTTTATTTATAACCCAAAAGCAATGTTTAAGAATTATTAACATATATTAATAATAAACTAAGTAGTAAAAACTCACCTAATATCTAAATTTTTATTTTAAATTAAATAGATCATTACGACTGACCCGTGTATATATTCGAATAATTTTAATAAAATAATCGGGCAAATTTCATTTCGTCTCACCCCGGTATGAAACCACTGACTTTTCAAAAAAACGGCATTTTTCGAAGACGTCAAAATGTTTGCCGAATTTTCCTGGCCGCAATACACAATTTCCCCAATTGATATGCACAGATTCGGAAAGCCCATTCATTTTCTGATTCGGTGCTTCCTTTCCCTGATCGTTTCCGGTTCATTTTCATTCATAATTTTACAAAAAACCAAACCAAGTCCCGGCCACCTGTCACGAGCAAAAAATTTGTATCCACCATGCGTCAAAGTATTGTTCCCACTAGCCATTTCATCAGAGTTTAGGTTGACACCTCCAATTACCTGCAAAAACGCAAAAAAATGGACTTTTTTCATAAAATCGCATTTTTCGGGTACTTGTACTATCGCTGGAACCCTGAAATTTTAGTATGTGTTGTAAAACAAAATTTCGGATCCTTTAGATGTTGTTTGATCTTTTCACCATGTACAGGGACGTGGCAAATGAATTAAACGCGAAAATTCGAATTGCTCAGAACCTATTAATGTTGGAAGATTGTAATTTTACACAAATAATGGGGTTATTAAAGTATTTAATCCCTGAGAACATAAATAATCCAGGTGCCACCACTAAAAAGTTATTAAATAAAATGTGATTTTCAGGTCGGACCTTCATGGGTAAAGTTCATTATTGCTCGCGCTGTATGGTTCCCAAAAATTTTGGTTATATGGCATATAAAAGGTAAAGGATGAAGTTATTTTTTGAAAAAAAAAATTTTCCCAAAATAAGTATCGTTTGGCGGGAAATCTCAAAAAACTGAAAATGCTAGAACTCGTAAAATAATTTTTTTACAAAAAAAAGCTCCAAGTATGTTAAATCTCTTATAAAATGAAGTCTTTTCGCCGAAACACTTTTTTTATAAAAATTATTTTTTAGCCTCTGGAGAAGTTTGAATTTTTTTTTTAGTCACTTTTGTTCGCTTATAATAACTCACTCTGTATACCGATCTGGCCCAAAAAGTATACAGACACGTAAGCCCCAAGAGCCCATATATCCTGAAAATTTCAGCTCGATTAAACGCTTTAAAATTGAGATCTCGTGAGCAACTCGATTTTTACCAATTTTTTTACGAATTTTTGACTTTGAGACAGTACCGCTCCGTTTGATGGTACCCGAAAAAAAATTCGTTTACGGATCCATCATTCCCAATGTATTGAGAGACCTTATGCCAAATTTCATCGTTTCGCTAGCCATACAGCCAAAGATATGAATTTTTATTTCCAAAAAAACACGATTTTTCGGGCCCGACGTGGCGTGCATAATATAGTCTGCGACTATATAACAAGTATAGTCGCTTCGCTCCTATACTTTTGGTCCGTGGGGACCAGTTTGGAACCTCTAAGTCCTGTCAGTGATGGGCCTTAGAGGATTTCTTAAAACAAAACAAAAATTATCAGGTGTACCAACGTTTATATGCCAAGGAAAGAGATGACCAGTGGTTGGGGTATCATGCTTCAAAGAACCATAATTTGTTATATAGTCGCGTTGTGTGTCGATATACTGTCTTATATTTCAAATATCTGTCAAAATATATTAATTGTATTCTAAATTAAGCCTGAATACCAAATTCCAACAGAATCGGACCAATAGCAAAAAAGTTACGGTAGTCACGTGACCTGGGCTGAAACTCAAATGTCAGTTATCTGTCATAATTTATTAGTTGTATCCTAAATAAACCATAAATACCAAAATTAGAGAGAAGTTCCCATAAGGGTCTATTTATTGAAATAGAACAAACGGGATTTTACGTCGATTTGTTTTAATTTTTCTTTTTATTTTCAACAGTAATAGTCATAAAATATCAAAAGAATTGACAGGAGGAGAATAAGAAATAAAAGAAACCATCAACGAATTGAATCGAAGCTATAGAAGCCGAGATATTAGTAAAAATGTGGGAAAAACAAAAGAAAACTGGTTTTTTCCCACGGTATCATTTTTTTTTCTTAAAATGATAACCGACAAATTATAATGTAAGCCCTAAGTTGGCAATTTCCAGTAAAAAAAACCCAAGAAAAAAAAAATTTTTTTTGCTCCAAAATCGAAAGGGGTATAGCCATGAAAAATTTCGAAAAAACGGTTTTTATTTTTTTCTTAATAAACTATAACTCTGACAACTTTTTGTCTTAAATAAAAGTTCTCGGGAATATTACGAGGTATCCGTGCGTTAAAACGAATCGGTTCTAGCTATCATAAAATCGGAGAAAATAAAGAAAAACCATGAAACATAAATATCGAATTATCAAGGGTCCTATGGAAAAATTAAAGTTTTTTATCCTTCTATCATGTACTACTTTTAAGTACCTTTAAAAAAGGTTATTATCGATTTGACTCTAAAATAAACGGAAAACCTATTTCTTTGCATTTTTCGATTTTGAAGCAAAATCCGGGCTCAAAATGAGCATTTTTTCAAAATATGCTCCGATTTCAAAATTTCTTTTTTCTGGTTGAAAACCATTCAAATACTAACAAAAAAGCTTTATGACAAAATTTTCCACGATTTATACGAGTGCCATAATATAGAGGAAAAAATTAGGTCCTATAAGAGCCTATGTATAGGGATAAGTCAACCGGGATTTTACGTCGATTTTTTAAATTTTTCAGTTTTATTTCGAAAGGCAATTGTAACAAAATATAAAAAGAATTAACAGGAGGAGAATAAGGAATGATAGAAACCATCCACGAATTGAATCGAAGCTATAGAATTCGAGATATTAGTAAAAATGTGAAAAAAAATAAAAGAAAACTCGTTTTTTCCCACGGTAGCATTTTTTTCTTAAAATGATAACCGACAAATTATAATGTAAGCCCTAAGTTGGCAATATCCATTAAAAAAAACCCAAGAAAAAAAAATTTTTTTTTGCTCCAAAATCGAAAGGGGTATAGCCATTAAAAATTTCAAAAAAATGGTTTTTATTTTTTTCTTAATAAACTATAACTCTGATAACTTTTTGTCCTAAGCAAAAGTTCTAGGAAATATTACGAGGTATTCAAATGTTAAAAGTAATTGATTATAGCTATCACAGATTCGGAGAAAATTGTAAAAAACTATTAATCATAAATATCGAATTATCAAGAGCCCTATGGAAAAATTTCAACTTTTTATTTTTCTATCTTGTACTACTTCAGGATACCTTTCAAAAAGGTTATTATCGATTTGACTCTAAAATCAACAGAAAACCTATTTCTTTGCATTTTTCGATTTTCGAACAAAATCCGGCCCAAAATGAAAATTTTTTTAAAACATGCTCCAAATTCAAAATTTCTTTTTTCTGGCTAAAGACCATTCAAAAAGTAATGAAAAAGCTTTATGACAAAATTTTTCAAAATCTATAATATTGCTACAATATTATGAAAGAAGATAAGTTTCCTTTAAAGCCTATGTATTCGAACAGATGATTTTTTAATTTTTTTTTTGAATGGCAAATTTAAGAAATAATTTAACTAATTAACATAAAAGGAATAGGGTAATATAAAATATTATCTACAAATATATACATATCATCTAATAGCAAATTTCAATCAAATAGGAAATTTTGATAGTCACGTGACCCTAGAACTTAATATTTTAAAATTTTGTAAGAAATCAATAATTGCATCCTAAATAAACCCCAAATTCCAAATTTGAACCCAATCGGATCAATAGCAAAAAAGTTATGGAAGTCACGTGACTTTAAAATTCAATATGTCAAATTCCTGTCAGAATTTATTACTTGCATCCTAAATAAAGCCCAAATACTAAATTTCAACCCAATCGGATCAATCGCAAAAGAATTATGAAAGTCACGTGACTTTAAAATATAATTTGTCAATTATCTGTCAAAATTTATTAATTGTATCCTAAATAAAGCCCAAATACCAAATTTGAACCCAATCGGACCCATAGCAAAAAAGTTACAATAGTCACGTGACCCGGAAGTCAAATGTCAAATATCTGTCAAAAATTAATAATTGCATCCTAAATAAAGCCCAAATACCAAATTTGAACCCAATCAGACCAATAGCAAAAAAGTACCAATAGTCACGTGACCTATAAGTCAAATGTCAAATATCTGTGAAAAATTCATAATTGCATCCTAAATAAACCCCAAATACCAAATTTCAATCAAATCGGACAAATAGGAAGAAAGTTAAGGTAGTCACGTGACCCTAAAACATAGTCATGTCAAATATCTGTAAAAATTTATTAATCTTATCCGAAATAGGTACTAGGTACCAAATTTCAACCAAATCGCACCAATACCAAAAAAGTTATGATACTCGACTAACCTTAAAAATCAATAATTTCAAAAAATTTTTATTTATATCCCAAAAGCAATGTTTAAGAATTGTTAACATTTATTAATAATAAACTAAATAGTAAAAACTCACCTAATATCTAAATTCTTATTTTAAATTAAGTAGATCATACGACTGACCCGTGTATATATTCGAATAATTTTAATAAAATAATCGGGCAAATTTCATTTCGTCTCACCCCGGTATAAAGACACTGACATTTCAAAAAAACGGCATTTTTCGAAGACGTCAAAATGTTTGCCGAATTTTCCTGGCCGCAATACACAATTTCCCCAATTGATATGCACAGATTCGGAAAGCCCATTCATTTTCTGATTCGGTGCTTCCTTTCCCTGATCGTTTCCGGTTCATTTTCATTCATAATTTTACAAAAAACCCAACCAAGTCCCGGCCACCTGTCACGAGCAAAAAATTTGTATCCACCATGCGTCAAAGTATTGTTCCCACCAGCCATTTCATCAGAGTTTAGGTTGACACCTCCAATTACCTGCAAAAACGCAAAAAAATGGACTTTTTTCATAAAATCGCATTTTTCGGGTACTTGTACTATCGCTGGAACCTTGAAATTTTAGTATGTATTGTAAAACAAAATTTCGGATCCGTTAGATGTTGTTTAATCTTTTCACCATGTACAGGGACGTGACAAATGAATTAAACGCGAAAATTCAAATTGCTCAGAACCTATTAAAGTTGGAAGATTGTAATTTTACACAAATAATGGGGTTATTAAAGTATTTAATCCCTGAGAATATAAATGGTCCAGGTGCTACCACTGAAAAGTTATTAAATAAAAAGTGATTTTCAGGTCGGACCTTCATGGGTAAAGTTCATTATTGCTCACCCTGTATGGTTCCCAAAAATTTCGGTTATATGGCATATAAAAGGTAAAAGATAAAGTTATTTTTTGAAAAAAAAAATTTTCCCAAAATAAGTATCGTTTGGCGGAAAATCCCAAAAAACTGAAAATGCCAGAACTCGTAAAATAAATTTTTTACACAAAAAAGCTCCAAGTATGTTAAATCTCTTATAAAATGAAGTCTTTTCGCCGAAACACTTTTTTTATAAAAATTTTTTTTTAGCCTCTGGAGAAGTTTGAATTTTTTTTTTAGTCACTTTTGTTCGCTTATAACAACTCACCCTGTATACCGATCGGGCCCAAAAAGTATACAGACATGAATTACTATAAAGTCTTTTATGCCTAAAAATTTCAATTTTTTTGACAGCGTTAAAATTGAGATCTCGTGCAAAAATGAATTTTGACCGGTTTTTTTACGAATTTTTGACTTTGAGACAGTACCGCTCCGTTTGGTGGTACCGGAAAAAAAAATTGTTTACGGATCCATCATTCTCAATGTATTGAGAGACCCTATGCCAAATTTCATCGTTTCGCTAACCATACAGCCAAAGATATGAATTTTTATTTCCAAAAAAACACGATTTTTCGGACCCGAGGTGGCGTGCTTAATATAGTCGCAGACGCTCCTATATAACAAGTATAGTCGCTTCGCTCCTATACTTTTGGTCCGTGGGGACCAGTTTGGAACCTTTAGGTCTTGTCAGTGATGGGCCTTAGAGGATTTCTTAAAAAAAATCGCAAATTATCAGGTGTACTTAGGTGAGGCTAACGTTTATCTGCCAAGGAAAGAGAGGACCAGTTGTTGGGGTATCATGCTTCAAAGAACCATAATTTGTTATATAGTCGCGTTGTGTGTCAATATACTGTCTTATATTTCAAATATCTGTGAAAGTATATTAATTGTATTCTAAATAAAGCCTGAATACCAAATTCGAACAGAATCGGACCAATAGCAAAAAAGTTACGGTACTTGCACTTACGGTCACCTGACCTAGGCTGAAACTCAAATGTCAGTTATCTGTCATAATTTATTAGTTGTATCCTAAATAAACCATAAATACCAAATTCAGAGAGAAGTTCCCATAAGGGTCTATTTATTGTAAGAAAGAACAAACGGGATTTTACGTCGATTTGTTTTAATTTTTCTCTTTATTTTGAAAAGTAATAGTAATAAAATATCAAAAGAATTGACAGGAGGAGAATAGGAAATAAAAGAAACCATCAACGAATTGAATCGAAGCTATAGAAGCCGAGATATTAGTAAAAATGTGGGAAAAAAAGAAAATTGGTTTTTTCCCACGGTATCATTTTTTTTCTTGAAATAATTATTGACAAATTTTAGTTTTAGCCCTAAACTGGCAATTTTCACTAAAAAAACCCAAGAAAAAAAATTTTTTTTTTGGTCAAAAATCGAAAGGGGTATACCCACGAAAAATTTCAAAAAAATGGTTTTTATTTTTTTATTAATAAACTATAAATCTGACAACTTTTTGTATTAAATAAGAGTTCTTCGCTATATTAAGGGGTATTCGCCTGTTAAAACGAATCGGTTCTAGCTATTATACAATCGGAGAAAATTGGAAAAAACTATTAAACATAAATATCGAATTATCAAGAGCCCTATGGAAAAATTTCAATTTTTTATTTTTCTATCCTGTACTACTTCAGAGTATCTTTAAAAAGGGTTATTACCGATTTGACTCTAAAATGAACGGAAAACCTATTTCTTTGCATTTTTCGATTTTCGTACAAAATCCGGGGTCAAAATGATCATTTTTTCAAAATATACTCCGAATTCAAAATTTCTTTTTTCTGGTTAAAGACCATTCAAAAACTAGTAAAAAAGCCTAATAACAAAAATTTCCACGATTTATACGAGTGGCACAATATAAAGGTAAAATTAGGTCCCATAAGAGTCTATGTATTTACGTCGATTTTTAAGATTTTTCAGTTTTATTTCGAAAGGCAATTGTAATAAAATATAAAAAGAATTAACAGGAGGAGAATAAGGAATATTAGAAACTATCAACGAATTGAATCGAAGCTATACAAGTCGAGATATTAGTAAAAATGTGAAAAAAAATAAAAGAAAACTCGTTTTTTCCCACGGTACCATTTTTTTTCTTAAAATTATAATCGACAAATTATAATGTAAGCCCTAAGTTGGCAATTTCCAGTAAAAAAAACCCAAGAAAAAAAAATTTTTTTTTGCTCCAAAATCGAAAGGGGTATAGCCATGAAAAATTGTGAAAAAATGGTTTTTATTTTTTTCTAAATAAACTATAACTCTGACAACTTTTTGTCTTAAACAAAAGTTTTCGGGAATATTACGAGGTATCCGAATGTTAAAACGAATTGATTATAGCTATCACAGAATCGGAGAAAATTGTAAAAAACTATTAAACATAAATATCGAAATATCAAGAGCCCTATGGAAAAATTTCAATTTTTTATTTTTCTATCTTGTACTACTCCAGGATACCTTTTAAAAAGGTTATTATCGATTTGACTCTAAAATGAACAGAAAACCTATTTATTTGCATTTATCGATTTTCGAACAAAATCCGGCCCAAAATGAAAATTTTTCAAAACATGCTCCAAATTCAAAATTTCTTTTTTCTGGCTAAAGACCATTCAAAAAGTAATGAAAAAGCTTTATGACAAAATTTTTCAAAAAAGAAGATAAGTTCCCTTTAAAGCCTATGTATTCGAACCGATGATTTTTTAATTTGTTTTTCAAAGGCAAATCTAAGAAACAATTAAGTTAAAAGCAATAGGGTACTACAAAATTTTATCTATAAATATATACATATAATCTAATAGAAAATTTCAATCAAATCGGGCGAATACGAAAGAAATTTTGATAGTCACGTGACTTAAAAACGCAATATTTTAAAAATTTGTAAAAATTCAATAATGGCATCCTAATAAAACTCTAAATACCAAATTTCAACCCAATCGGATCAATAGCAAATAAGTTATGGAAGTCACGTGACTTTAAAATTCAATATGTCAAATTTCTGTCATAATTTATTACTTGCATCTTAAATAAAGCCCAAATTTCAAATTTCAACCCAATCAGATCAATAGCAAAAGAATTATGAAAGTCACGTGACTTTAAAATATAATTTGTCAATTATCTGTTAAAATTTATTAATTGTATCCTAAATAAAGCATAAATACCAAATTTGAACCCAATCGGACCCATAGCAAAAAAGTTACAATAGTCACGTGACCCGGAAGTCAAATGTCAAATATTAGTCAAAAATTAATAATTGCATTCTAAATAAAGCCCAAATACCAAATTTGAACCCAATCAGACCAATAGCAAAAAAGTTACAATAGTCACGTGACCCGGAAGTCAAATGTCAAATATCTGTGAAAAATTAATAATTGCATCCTAAATAAACCCCAAATACAAAATTTCAATCAAATCGGACAAATAGGAAGAAAGTTAAGGTAGTCACGTGACCTTAAAACATAGTCATGTCAAATATCTGTCAAAATTTATTAATCTTATCCGAAATAGGTACTAGGTACCAAATTTCAACCAAATCGCACCAATACCAAAAAAGTTATGATACTCGACTAACCTTAAAAATCAATCATTTCAAAAAAATTTTATTTATAACCCAAAAGCAATGTTTAAGAATTATTAACATATATTAATAATAAACTAAGTAGTAAAAACTCACCTAATATCTAAATTTTTATTTTAAATTAAATAGATCATTACGACTGACCCGTGTATATATTCGAATAATTTTAATAAAATAATCGGGCAAATTTCATTTCGTCTCACCCCGGTATGAAACCACTGACTTTTCAAAAAAACGGCATTTTTCGAAGACGTCAAAATGTTTGCCGAATTTTCCTGGCCGCAATACACAATTTCCCCAATTGATATGCACAGATTCGGAAAGCCCATTCATTTTCTGATTCGGTGCTTCCTTTCCCTGATCGTTTCCGGTTCATTTTCATTCATAATTTTACAAAAAACCAAACCAAGTCCCGGCCACCTGTCACGAGCAAAAAATTTGTATCCACCATGCGTCAAAGTATTGTTCCCACTAGCCATTTCATCAGAGTTTAGGTTGACACCTCCAATTACCTGCAAAAACGCAAAAAAATGGACTTTTTTCATAAAATCGCATTTTTCGGGTACTTGTACTATCGCTGGAACCCTGAAATTTTAGTATGTGTTGTAAAACAAAATTTCGGATCTTTTAGATGATGTCTGATCTTTTCACCATGTACAGGGACGTGGCAAATGAATTAAACGCGAAAATTCGAATTGCTCAGAACCTATTAATGTTGGAAGATTGTAATTTTACATAAATAATGGGGTTATTAAAGTATTTAATGCCTGAGAATATAAATGGTCCAGGTGCCACTACGAAAAAGTTATTAAATAAAATGTGATTTTCGGGTCGGACCTTCATGGGTGAAGTTCATTATTGCTCGCCCTGTATGGTTTCCAAAAATTTCGGTTATATGGCATATGAAAGGTAAAGGATGAAGTTATTTTTTGAAAAAAAAAAATTTCCCAAAATAAGTATCGTTTGGCGGAAAATCCCAAAAAACTGAAAATGCCAGAACTCGAAAAATAAATTTTTTACAAAAAAAAGCTCCAAGTATGTTAAATCTCTTATAAAACGAAGACTTTTCGCCGAAACACTTTTTTTATAAAAATTTTTTTTTAGCCTCTGGAGAAGTTTGAATTTTTTTTTTAGTCACTTTTGTTCGCTTATAACAACTCACCCTGTATACCGATCGGGCCCAAAAAGTATACAGACATGAATTACTATAAAGTCTTTTATGCCTAAAAATTTCAATTTTTTTGACAGCGTTAAAATTGAGATCTTGTGCAAAAATGAATTTTGACCCATTTTTTTACGAATTTTTGATTTTGAGACAGTACCGCTCCGTTTGGTGGTACCGGAAAAAAAAAATTGTTTACGGATCCATCATTCTCAATGTATTGAGAGACCCTATGCCAAATTTCATCGTTTCGCTAACCATACAGCCAAAGATATGAATTTTTATTTCCAAAAAAACACGATTTTTCGGGCCCGACGTTGCGTGCATAATATAGTCTGCGACTATATAACAAGTAGACGCTTTGCGTCTACTTTGGTCCGTGGGGACCAGTAGAATTTTTTAAAATTTTTGTCAGTATTACAAAAAAAAATCTCCAAAATTATCCAAGGAGTGCCCTAAACACGCGGTGGGCAAGAGACCTGCCTCCGTATCCTCATAAGGCTCTGAGTTCAAACCTTAGCCTCGGCATGGTGCTCTACCCCACTTTTTCTTATTTTAGTACTTCGAAAAAATTAACATCTATAGTAAATACAGAGAGAAAAGGGAAGGTCTCATTATCTATTATAATCAGAAATAAATTTTATTGAAATATTACTTACTTATTTCTGGGTATCATGCTTCAGAGAACCATGATGTGTTACAATACGCTCCGCTCTCAAGACACTCGTATAAATATAACCAAAATTCAATGATACCTTCTTAGTTTATTATAATGCGCCATCTATGGTAAATACGCTAAAACAGAGTCCTCAATTATAATACACTGTTGTACTGACGAACGTTATGGCGTATTCGCCATAGTATGCAGATAATTTCATTTACGTTTTTAAATTATGCTCCAAATTCAAAATGTATTTTTTTACCTTAAAGGCCATTCAAAATTAAGTAAAAAGATTTATAAATAAATTTTCCACGATTTATCCATGCCACAAGATAAAGGAAAAAGAGGGTCCCATTTATTAGAGTATTGGAATAAGACAACCGTGTTTTTATGTCGATTTTTTTTATTTTTCAAATTTATTTTTGAAAGCTTATAGTAATAAGATATAAAAAGAATTGACATGAGGAGAATAAGGAATAAAAGAAACCAAAAACGAAATGAATCGAAACTATAGAAGCCGAGATATAAGTAAAAATGTGGGAAAAACAAAAGAAAACTGTTTTTTTCCCACCGTACCATTTTTTTTTCCTAAAATGATTATTGGCAAATTTCAAAGTAAGCCCTAAACTAACAATTTCTATTAAAAAAACCCAATAAAAAAATAATTTTTTTTTTGGTCAAAAATCGAACCCACGAAAAATTTCGAAAAAATGGTTTTTATTTTTTTATAAATAAAATATAACTCTGACAACTTTTTGTATTAAATAAAAGTTCTCAGGCATATCACGAGGTATGCGTATGTCAAAATAAATCGGTTGTAGCTATCATAGAATCGGAGAAAATTGAAAAAAACTATAAAACATAAATATTGAATTATCATGAGCCCTATGGAAAAATTTCAATTTTTTATTTTTCTATCCTATACTACTTCAGAGTACCTTTAAAAAAGATTATTACCGATTTGACTCTAAAACGAACGGAAAACCTATTTCTTTGCATTTTTCGATTTTCGAACAAAATCCGGGTCAAAATGAGCATTTTTTCAAAATATGCTCCGAATTCAAAATTTCGTTTTTCTACTTAAAGACGACTTAAAAAGTAGTAAAAAAGCTTCATGACAAATTTTTCCACGATTCATACGAGTGGCACAATATAAATAGAAAGATTAGGTCCCATAAGAATTGATGTTTGGGGATAAGAAAATCGGGTTTTTTCGTGGATTTTTGTAATTTTTCAGTTTTATTTTTGAAAGCCAATACTAATTATATATGAAAGGAGTAGACAGATGAAGAAAAAGGAGTAAAAAAAACCATCAGTGAATTAAGTCGAAGCTATAGAAACCGAGATATTAATAAAAAGGTGGAAAAAACAAAAGAAAACTTGTTTTTTCCCATGGTACCATTTTTTTTCCTAAAATAATTATTGGCAAATTTTAAAGTAAACCCTTAACTAACAATTTCCAGTAAAAAAACTAAATAAAAAAATAATTTTTTTTTGGTCGAAAATCGAAAAAATGATTTTTATTTTTTTCTAAATTAACTGTAACCCTGACAATTTTTTGTTTCAAATAAAAGTTCTCAGGAATTTTACGAGGTATCCGTATGTCAAAACGAATCGGTTCTAGCTATCATAGAATCGGAGAAAATTAAAAAAAACTATAAGACATAAATATCGAATTATCATGAGCCCTATGGAAAAATTTTAATTTTTTATTTTTCTATCCTGTACTACTTCGAAGTACCTTTAAAAAAGGTTATTATCGATTTGACTCTAAAACAAACGGAAAACCTATTTCTTTGCATTTTTCGATTTTCGAACAAAATCCGGGTCAAAATGAGCATTTTTTCAAAATATGTTCCGAATTTAAAATTTCTTTTTTCTGCTTAAAGACAACTTAAAAAGTAGTAAAAAAGCTTCATGACAAATTTTTCCACGATTCATACGAGTGGCACAATATAAATAGAAAGATTAGGTCCCATAAGAATTGATGTTTGGGATAAGAAAATCGGGTTTTTTCGTGGATTTTTGTCATTTTTCAGTTTTATTTTTGAAAGCCAATACTAAATAAATATGAAAGGAGTAGACAGATGAAGAAAAAGGAGTAAAAAAAACCATCAGTGAATTGAGTCGAAGCTATAGAAACCGAGATATTAATAAAAAGGTGGAAAAAACAAAAGAAAACTCGTTTTTTCCCATGGTACCATTTTTTTTTCCTAAAATAATTATTGGCAAATTTTAAAGTAAACCCTAAACTAATAATTTCCAGTAAAAAAACTCAATAAAAAAATAATTTTTTTTTGGTCAAAAATCGAAAGGGGCATACCCACGAAAAATTTCGAAAAAATGATTTTTATTTTTTTCTAAATTAACTGTAACTCTGACAACTTTTTGTTTCAAATAAAAGTTCTCAGGAATTCTATGAGGTATCCGCATGTCAAAATAAATCGGTTCTAGCTATTATAGAATCGGAGAAAATTGAAAAAAACTGGAAAACATAAATATCGAATTATCAAGAGCCCTATGGAAAAATGTCAATTTTTTATTTTTCTATCCTACACTACTTCAGAGTACCCTTAAAAAAGGTTATTATCAATTTGACTCTAAAATGAACAGAAACCCTATTTCTTTGCAATTTTCGATTTTCGAACCAAATCCGGGGTCAAAATGACCATTTTTTCAAAATATGCTCCGAATTCAAAAATTCTTTTTTCTAGTTAATGTCCATTCAAAAACTAGTGAAAAAGCTTTATGACAAAATTTTCCACGATTTATACGAGTGTCACAATATAAAGAGAAACATTAGGTCCCATAAGAAGCAATGTATTAGGATAGGAAAAAGTGGTTTGTTTCTTGTATTTTTTTTAATTTTTATTTTAAAAGGCAATTATAATAAAATAAAAAAAATTTAAAGAAAAAAAAAACGAATAAAAAAATTTATCAACTTATTGAATTGAAGCTATGAAAGCCGTGATCTCAATAATATAGTAAAAAAAATATAAAAATACACCTTTTTTGACACCGCATCAATGTCTTTTTTTTCTAAATTGATAAACTATTAATATAAATTTATTACCAATTTAGCAACCCCCACTAAAAGAACCCTAACTAAAATAAAACTATTATTACTATTTTTTTTCCAGATATTTATACCTTGACTTTATGCTGCTATTACTATTTTTATAAATATTATCTTTCTTGTAAATGTCATTAAACCTTCAAACACCCTTTATAATATGATTACTATAATTATAAGTAATATTTTCCTTATAAATGCCTTAAAACCCCCCGTATAATTCTATTTATGTACTATTATTATCCTCATAAATGTTCCATAATATCAATACCCTCTGTATATTTCAAATATATATTTATTAATATTTATATTCGTTTTATTTATCCTAATAATTTATCAAGAAACCGCGTAAAATTGTCCCCATAATACTAATAATATTCATTAATAAAATAACTCATGACGTCACGAGACGAACACGACGCGTTTATAATTGTTGCCAGACATCCTCCATCCTTCTCTCAAACCGCTTTTCCTACTCTAACTCGTAGCGCAAACGGGCCGAATTTGCCGCCACAATACCCCGAAAACCCCGCGCTTACGTCATCTAGCCATGTGCGACTCGATAGTGATAGTCGTCCGTATGCCTTTACATTGGGTCAATTTGGTGCTGGACCGCCAACGTTATTGTACCATGAGATGGCTCCCTGTGTCTCGAGGGTATGACTGGTTGATTGGAACGGCCTATTTTTGGGGGTTTTTCTTAAATAACAGCTCGTTGCGGAAAAACGGTAACATTTGAAGAAAAACGGTTTTTAGTGGATTATAGCCAGATAGTGTCCGGTGATTTCAGAAAAAAAATGGTTTTCGTAGGTGTCATAGGTATGCCGGTATTAAGCGTCAAAGTTAAAAAAAGGTGTAGAGCAAAAACTACTCTACGTAGAAGGTTGTAGAGTACGTCGAAAAATAGGAATTAAAAAGTTCTTAAAACGCTGAAAGTTTGAAATTTCTAGGTGCCGTCAATAAAGAGTGATTAAGAAAAATAGAAAAAATCGGTAAAAAAAAGGCTCAAAAAGGGGTTTATATTTGTTAACACAGCTCACCCTGTATAATACCTAGCGCTATAAGAAATACTTCTATTTAATCGTAAAGGATCAAGCTTTCAAACGATGTAAACAAAAAAAAAATATAAAATTTTTTAGAAGTAGAAAAAAAATTATTTCTCGAAAAATTCACTTTTTTTTTTTTTGGAAAAAAAAATTTTTAAGTTTGAGCTCGTTTATCTCGGAAGGAGTTTCTTTTTGAAAAAAATAGTTTTAACAAAAAAGAAAGCTACATTTACGTAGAAAAGGGCTGTTTTGTCCGCATTGTCGGGAACTTTACCGTTTAGGCTCCATAACCGTTTAAGTTCGCGAGGTACCGCGCAAAAAGTTCAAAATTCATTCACAGAAAAATCCGACTTCTAAAGGGTTTATCTTAAAAAGCGCCCTTTGGGAGTTGCTTTGCATAAAGGCCTTTGACGTCAATGAGTTTCAGAAAATTCGGCTCAGTCAGTTTTCCACAAGTTGCTGCACCGACTGTTTTCGCGAAAAAAGCGTAAAAATTTACATCATCACGTAGCCTTAACCTTCCCACATAAAACGGTGAAAACCAGAAAAAAAAATTCGCCATAGAACAAAAGTTATTAGCGTTTATGTGTCGCAAGTCGGAACCTCCACCATTTTTTCTTGATGCGTTCTTACAATACGCGAAGCGTATTGTAACAAGTAGACGCTTCGCGTCTACTTTGGTCCGTGGGGACCAGTAGAAATTTTTAAAATTTTTGTCAGTACTACAAAAAAAAATCTCTACAATAATCCAAGGAGTGCCCTAAACACGCAGTGGGGAAGAGACCTGCCGTATCCTCATAAGGCTCTGAGTTCAAACCTTAGCCTCGGCATGGTGCTCTACCCAACTTTTTCTTTTTTTAGTACTTCGACAGAATTAACATCTATAGTAAATACAGAGAGAAAAGGGAAGGTCTCATTATCTATTATAATCAGAAATACATTTTATTGAAATATTACTAACTTATTTCTGGGTGAGTTACTTATTATATTAGGTATTACGTCACTTATAGCAAAAATCAATTTAGAAATTTTTATCTCACAGAAGAAGAAAATAGACTTATTCAAGTTCAAGTTAAATTTAAGTTCATATTTCTTTTAAATACGTGAATAAGTCTATTTTCTTCTTCTTTTCAATTGTTGAGCGTGTGAGATAAAATTTTCTAATTGATTTTTGGTATAAGTGACGTAATACCCAATATAATAAGTAACTCATTATGAATTCGTCACAACAATAAAGATTTTACTTATTTCTGGGTATCATGCTTCAGAGAACCATGATGTGTTACAATACGCTCCGCTCTCAAGTAACTCGTATAAATATAACCAATATTCAATAATACCTTCATATTTTATTATATTGCGCCATCTATGGTAAATACGCTAAAACAGAGTTCTCAATTATAATACACTGTTGTACTGACGAACGTTATGGCGTATTCACCATAGTATGCAGATAATTTCATTTACGTTTTTAAATTATGCTCCAAATTCAAAATGTATTTTTTTACCTTAAAGGCCATTCAAAATTAAGTAAAAAGATTTATAAATAAATTTTCCACGATTTATCCGTGCCACAAGATAAAGGAAAAAGAGGGTCCCATTTATTAGAGTATTGGAATAAGACAACCGTGTTTTTATGTCGATTTTTTTTATTTTTCAAATTTATTTTTGAAAGCTTATAGTAATAAGATATAAAAAGAATTGACATGAGGAGAATAAGGAATAAAAGAAACCAAAAACGAAATGAATCGAAACTATAGAAGCCGAGATATAAGTAAAAATGTGGGAAAAACAAAAGAAAACTGGTTTTTTCCCACCGTACCATTTTTTTTTCCTAAAATGATTATTGGCAAATTTCAAAGTAAGCCCTAAACTAACAATTTCTATTAAAAAAACCCAATAAAAAAATAATTTTTTTTTTGGTCAAAAATCGAACCCACGAAAAATTTCGAAAAAATGGTTTTTATTTTTTTATAAATAAAATATAACTCTGACAACTTTTTGTATTAAATAAAAGTTCTCAGGCATATCACGAGGTATGCGTATGTCAAAATAAATCGGTTGTAGCTATCATAGAATCGGAGAAAATTGAAAAAAACTATAAAACATAAATATTGAATTATCATGAGCCCTATGGAAAAATTTCAATTTTTTATTTTTCTATCCTATACTACTTCAGAGTACCTTTAAAAAAGATTATTACCGATTTGACTTTAAAACGAACGGAAAACCTATTTCTTTGCATTTTTCGATTTTCGAACAAAATCCGGGTCAAAATGAGCATTTTTTCAAAATATGCTCCGAATTCAAAATTTCGTTTTTCTACTTAAAGACGACTTAAAAAGTAGTAAAAAAGCTTCATGACAAATTTTTCCACGATTCATACGAGTGGCACAATATAAATGGAAAGATTAGGTCCCATAAGAATTGATGTTTGGGGATACGAAAATCGGGTTTTTTCGTGGATTTTTGTAATTTTTCAGTTTTATTTTTGAAAGCCAATACTAATTATATATGAAAGGAGTAGACAGATGAAGAAAAAGGAGTAAAAAAAACCATCAGTGAATTAAGTCGAAGCTATAGAAACCGAGATATTAATAAAAAGGTGGAAAAAACAAAAGAAAACTTGTTTTTTCCCATGGTACCATTTTTTTTTCCTAAAATAATTATTGGCAAATTTTAAAGTAAACCCTTAACTAATAATTTCCAGTAAAAAAACTCAATAAAAAAATAATTTTTTTTTTGGACAAAAATCGAAAGGGGTATACCCACGAAAAATTTCGAAAAAATGGTTTTTATTTTTTTCTAAATTAACTGTAACTCTGACAACTTTTTGTTTCGAATAAAAGTTCTCAGGAATTTTATGAGGTATCCGCATGTCAAAATAAATCGGTTCTAGCTATCATAGAATCGGAGAAAATTGAAAAAAACTGTAAAACATAAATATCGAAATATCAAGAGCCCTATGGAAAAATGTAAATTTTTTATTTTTCTATCCTACACTACTTCAGAGTACCTTTAAAAAAGGTTATTACCAATTTGACTCTAAAATGAACAGAAACCCTATTTCTTTGCAATTTTCGATTTTCGAACCAAATCCGGGGTCAAAATGACTATTTTTTCAAAATATGCTCCGAATTCAAAAATTCTTTTTTCTAGCTAATGTCCATTCAAAAACTAGTGAAAAAGCCTTATGACAAAATTTTCCACGATTTATACGAGTGTCACAATATAAAGAGAAACATTAGGTCCCATAAGAATTCATGTTTGGAAATAAGAAAACCGGGTTTCTTCGTGGATTTTTTTTATTTTTTAGGTTAATTTTTGAAAGTTAATAGTAATAAGATATCAAAAGAATTGACAGAAGAAGAATAAGAAAAAAAAATAAATAATCAACGAATTGAATCGAAGCTATAGAAGCCGAGATATAAGTAAAAATGTGGGAAAAACAAAAGAAAACTGGTTTTTTTTCCCCGTACAATTTTTTTTTCCTAAAATGATTATTGGCCGATTTTAAAGTAAGCCCTAAACTAACAATTTCTATTAAAAAAACCCAATAAAAAAATAATTTTTTTTTTGGTCAAAAATCGAACCCACGAAAAATTTCGAAAAAATGGTTTTTATTTTTTTATAAATAAACTATAACTCTGATAACTTTTTGTATTAAACAAAAGTTCTTGGGTATATTAAGAGGTATTCGCCTGTCAAAACGAATTGGTTCTAGCTATTATAGAATCGGAGAAAATTGAAAAAAACTGTAAAACATAAATATCGAATTATCAAGAGCCCTATGGCAAAATTTTAATTTTTTATTTTCCTATCCTGTACTACTTTAGAGTACCTTTAAAAAAGGTTATTACCAATTTGACTCTAAAATGAACAGAAACCCTATTTCTTTGCAATTTTCGATTTTCGAACAAAATCCGGGTCAAAATGACCATTTTTTCAAAATATGCTCCGAATTCAAAAATTCTTTTTTCTAGCTAATGTCCATTCAAAAACTAGTGAAAAAGCCTTATGACAAAATTTTCCACGATTTATACGAGTGTCACAATATAAAGAGAAACATTAGGTCCCATAAGAATTCATGTTTGGAAATAAGAAAACCGGGTTTCTTCGTGGATTTTTTTTATTTTTTAGGTTAATTTTTGAAAGTTAATAGTAATAAGATATCAAAAGAATTGACAGAAGAAGAATAAGAAAAAAAAATAAATAATCAACGAATTGAATCGAAGCTATAGAAGCCGAGATATAAGTAAAAATGTGGGAAAAACAAAAGAAAACTTCCTTTTTCCCACCGTACAATTTTTTTTTCCTAAAATGATTAATGGCAAATTTTAAAGTAAACCGTAAACTAACAATTTCCAGTAAAAAAACTCAATAAAAAAAAAATTTTTTTTTGGTCGAAAATCGAAAGGGGTATACCCACGAAAAATTTCGAAAAAATGATTTTTATTTTTTTCTGAATTAACTGTGAGTCTGAGAACTTTTTGTTTCAAACAAAAGTTCTCGGGAATATTACGAGATATCCGTATGTCAAAACGAATCGGTTCTAGCTATCATAGAATCGGAGAAAATTGAAAAAAACTGTAAAACATAAATATCGAATTATCAAGAGCCCTATGGCAAAATTTTAATTTTTTATTTTCCTATCCTGTACTACTTTAGAGTACCTTTAAAAAAGATTATTACCGATTTGACTCTAAAATGAACGGAAAACCTATTTCTTTGCATTTTTCGATTTTCGAACAAAATCCGGGTCAAAATGACCATTTTTTCAAAACATGCTCCGAATTCAAAATTTCTTTTTTCTGGTTAAAGACCATTCAAAAACTAGTAAAAAAGCTTCATGACAAATTTTTCCACGATCCATACGAGTGCCACAATATAAATAGAAAGATTAGGTCCCATAAGAATTCATGTTTGGGGATAAGAAAACCGGGTTTTTTCGTGGATTTTTTTGATTTTTCAGTTTTATTTTTGAGAACCAATAGTAACTGGATATAAAAAGAATTGACAGGAGAAGAATAAGGAATAAAAGAAACCATAAACGAATTGAATCAAAGCTACAGAACCCGCGATACTATAGTAAAAATGTGGGAAAAACAAAAGAAAACTGGTTTTTTCCCACCGTACAATTTTTTTTCCTAAAACGATTATTGGCAAATTTTAAAGTAAGCCCTAAACTAACAATTTCCAGTAAAAAAGCCCAATAAAAAAATAATTTTTTTTTTGGTCGAAAATCGAAAGGGGTATACCCACGAAAAATTTCGAAAAAATGGTTTTTATTTTTTTATAAATAAACTATAACTCTGATAACTTTTTGTATTAAACAAAAGTTCTTGGGTATATTAAGAGGTATTCGCCTGTCAAAACGAATTGGTTCTAGCTATTATAGAATCGGAGAAAATTGAAAAAAACTGTAAAACATAAATATCGAATTATCAAGAGCCCTATGGCAAAATTTTAATTTTTTATTTTCCTATCCTGTACTACTTTAGAGTACCTTTAAAAAAGGTTATTACCAATTTGACTCTAAAATGAACAGAAACCCTATTTCTTTGCAATTTTCGATTTTCGAACAAAATCCGGGTCAAAATGACCATTTTTTCAAAATATGCTCCGAATTCAAAAATTCTTTTTTCTAGCTAATGTCCATTCAAAAACTAGTGAAAAAGCCTTATGACAAAATTTTCCACGATTTATACGAGTGTCACAATATAAAGAGAAACATTAGGTCCCATAAGAATTCATGTTTGGAAATAAGAAAACCGGGTTTCTTCGTGGATTTTTTTTATTTTTTAGGTTAATTTTTGAAAGTTAATAGTAATAAGATATCAAAAGAATTGACAGAAGAAGAATAAGAAAAAAAAATAAATAATCAACGAATTGAATCGAAGCTATAGAAGCCGAGATATAAGTAAAAATGTGGGAAAAACAAAAGAAAACTTCCTTTTTCCCACCGTACAATTTTTTTTTCCTAAAATGATTAATGGCAAATTTTAAAGTAAACCGTAAACTAACAATTTCCAGTAAAAAAACTCAATAAAAAAAAAATTTTTTTTTGGTCGAAAATCGAAAGGGGTATACCCACGAAAAATTTCGAAAAAATGATTTTTATTTTTTTCTGAATTAACTGTGAGTCTGAGAACTTTTTGTTTCAAACAAAAGTTCTCGGGAATATTACGAGATATCCGTATGTCAAAACGAATCGGTTCTAGCTATCATAGAATCGAAGAAAATTGAAAAAAACTGTAAAACATAAATATCGAATTATCAAGAGCCCTATGGCAAAATTTTAATTTTTTATTTTCCTATCCTGTACTACTTTAGAGTACCTTTAAAAAAGATTATTACCGATTTGACTCTAAAATGAACGGAAAACCTATTTTTTTGCATTTTTCGATTTTCGAACAAAATCCGGGTCAAAATGAGCATTTTTTCAAAATATGCTCTAAATTCAAAATTTCTTTTTTCTGCTTAAAGACGACTTAAAAAGTAGTAAAAAAGCTTTATGACAAATTTTTCCACGATTCATACGAGTGCCCCAATATAAATAGAAAGATTAGGTCCCATAAGAATTGATGTTTGGGGATAAGAAAACCGGCTTTTTCCGTGGATTTTTGCCATTTTTCAGTTTTATTTTTGAAAGCCAATACTAATTAAATATGAAAGGAGTAGACAGATGAAGAAAAAGGAGTAAAAAAAACCATCAGTGAATTGAATCGAAGCTATAGAAACCGAGATATTAATAAAAAGGTAGAAAAAACAAAAGAAAACTCGTTTTTTCCCATGATACCATTTTTTTTTCCTAAAATAATTATTGGCAAATTTTAAAATAAGCCCTAAACTAATAATTTCCAGTAAAAAAACTCAATAAAAAAATAATTTTTTTTTTGGTCAAAAATCGAAAGGGGTATACCCACGAAAAATTTCGAAAAAATGATTTTTATTTTTTTCTAAATTAACTGTAACTCTGACAACTTTTTGTTTCAAATAAAAGTTCACAGGAATTTTATGAGGTATCCGCATGTCAAAATAAATCGGTTCTAGCTATTATATAATCGGAGAAAATTGAAAAAAACTGTAAAACATAAATATCGAAATATCAAGAGCCCTATGAAAAAATGTCAATTTTTTATTTTTCTATCCTACACTACTTCAGAGTACCTTTAAAAAATTTTATTACCAATTTGACTCTAAAATGAACAGAAACCCTATTTCTTTGCAATTTTCGATTTTCGAACCAAATCCGGGGTCAAAATGACAATTTTTTCAAAATATGCTCCGAATTCAAAAATTCTTTTTTCTAGTTAATGTCCATTCAAAAACTAGTGAAAAAGCTTTATGACAAAATTTTCCACGATTTATACGAGTGTCACAATATAAAGAGAAACATTAGGTCCCATAAGAATTCATGTTTGGGGATAAGAAAACCGGGTTTTTTCGTGGATTTTTTTGATTTTTCAGTTTTATTTTTGAAAGCCAATAGTAATAAAATATCAAAAGAATTGACAGGAGAAGAATAAGAAATAAAAGAAACCATAAACGAATTGAATCGAAGCTATAGAAGCCGAGATATAAGTAAAAATGTGGGAAAAATAAAAGAAAACTTCCTTTTTCCCACCGTACAATTTTTTTTTCCTAAAATGATTATTGGCAAATTTTCAAGTAGGCCCTAAACTAATAATTTCCAGTAAAAAAACTCAATAAAAAAAAAAAATTTTTTTGTTCGAAAATCGAAAGGGGTATACCCACGAAAATTTTCGAAAAAATTATTTTTATTTTTTTCTGAATTAACTGTGAGTCTGAGAACTTTTTGTTTCAAACAAAAGT